>NC_057801.1:770235299-770269550 GCF_018294505.1 Triticum aestivum
TGTGTATGTCATGTGGGGCCAGTGTGGCTTGCCTAAGGTGTGGCTTGAACCAAACACTCACCTAAGTTAATCAAACTTGCCTAACCTTACATTCCACCAAATTTTGCCACAAGTTGGCAAGCCTAAGGGAATCTTGCCACATTTTTTGTGTGTATGTCATGTGGGGCCAGTGTGGCTTGCCTAAGGTGTGGCTTGAACCAAACACTCACCTAAGTTAATCAAACTTGCCTAACCTTACATTCCACCAAATTTTTCCACAAGTTGGCAAGCCTAAGGGAATCTTGCCACATTTTTTGTGTGTATGTCATGTTTGGCCAGTGTGGCTTGCCTAAGGTGTGGCTTGAACCAAACACTCACCTAAGTTAATCAAACTTGCCTAACCTTACATTCCACCAAATTTTTCCACACGTTAGAATCCAGAAAACTCCACATGTAGAAGCATAATGCACAAACCACCAGAATCTCATGCGTGCAATGCACGTGTACCTTCGTACTAGTACAAGTAGTAGTAAGAAACAAATTCCAGTTTTGGCACGAGATCGTACTACGGGAGCACCACAAGGCCTGCCGCAGGAGTTACATTTTCCTCTCGGGGCCCACGGGACCGAACTTCAGTCGCTTAGTGCCCGACCTATGAGTCAATGACATGTGGGCCTTAAATGCGGCTGGCCCACATGTCATTCTCATGGTGGTGGCGTGGTTCGCGACTCACTCGTTCGAGATGAACCGGCCGGTGGTGGCGTGGCCGTGGCGAGGGTACCACAGCTGGGTGTCGGGGCGTTACGAGGCATAGATAGCCACACTGGCGGGTACTACCTGTAGTACATAAGTATTCCAGCTGAGGATTGATGCCCAAGACGAAATGTGTGTCACAGCCGCTGGATGAAAATCCGATGGTGCGGGAGTACGGATCGGAGCATAGCAACGGAGCAGGCAAACCGCGTCCAATCGGGTGTGTCTGTGGTAGAAAGTTGATGGTCACCGCAGTTCAGCTGGCCCGCATGTCATGCACACAAAGGCAGAGGAGCGGTGCGGCCGACAGGGATGAGGGGCACGAACAATCCTACCATTCTGTCAATGACATGTGGGACCCATAAGCGTGGGTCCCACCTGTCAGCGAAGGAAAGGCAGGGCAAGGCAGTGATAGCCACGTCAGAGGATCCATGTCCACGTCGGGGAACGTCGTGTCGTGGGTTGGAGCGGCCTCGTGGGAATCATGTGTGGGTGTGGCAGTGGTAGAAACAAGAAATGTGATGGTCGCCGTGGTTCAACTTCCATGGACAAGTTGTCGTGTCTGCTGACACATGTATATCAAAACTAGAGTGTTTATATTTCAAGCACGTGAACACGTATTATTCTACTAGTTTGGATCCTTTGCAACGGACGGGCCAGCACAATGGTAGTAGTAGTGTCCATCTCTATCTCTAGAGGCCTTCCCTCGTTCATCCTTTTCTCTCACAAGATAAACTACTCATACAAATGCATCTTGACGTTCCGTGGAACGCACGAGGATGTTTCCTTGGGGGTCTCTCCAGCGCGGCGTGGCCGTAGTTGCAAGTTGACGCCCCTTGAGATGCCGACGTCGAGGGGCACTCGGATTTCCTCCGATGAGCAGGTAAGATGAATTTGATCATGTAGTAAATGCATTCTAAAGACTACTTCCGTGTCCATTTCCTAATTCTCCCCCTGCCCACTATTTCACAGGCTAGGCTCGGTGCGAGTGGAAATTGGCTTGCATATGTACGGGAGGGTACCAGCATCAATTTGCACAACATTTACATCGGTGACACCGTTCCCATAGAACCTTTGTCCAACATTGGGATCAACCCTGCAACGGGCCACCGCATGAATTGGTACGATGGAACCATGGTGAGATTGAATAAAAGATAGCACGAACCTTGCACATGGCGGTCAAAGGCGGACCATGCTGTCTGCGGCCGATTTGTTGACGTACGAGTAGGAAGACGCCGTGCTCCTTTCTAACTGCATCTTCGCGGTGACAAACCAGGGGACTTATTTTGTATGGGACACATCCTACGATATACTCCCTCTCTCCCAGTTTATTTGTTTTGAATGTTTTCATTTTATAAGTTTCAAATTCAAATTTAGAGCTCCCCATCACATGTTGAGATTACAATGTCCATTAAATCGTTGCGTGCATGTATAGTAAAGAAACAAATCTCGAGTTTGGCACGAGTCGTGCTGCGGGAGCACCACAAGCCCTGGCGCAGGAGTTACATTTCCCTCTCAGGGCCGTCGGGACTGAGCTTCAGCGCCTTACTACACCTACCTTTGAGTCAATAACATGTGGACCCGATAGGTGACTGGTCCACATGTAATGCTCCCGAAGGCAGAGGGGCAGTGGGGCCAAGAGGGGTGAGACGCAGGTCGGGGGACATGTGGTTTCATGGATTCGATCGGCGTCGTGGGAATCGCGGGTGGCTGTGGTAGAAACTTGATGCTCGCCGCATTATAGGTGGCCCACATGTCATGCACACAAAGGCAGAGGGGCGGTGCGGCCGAGAGGGGTGAGGCGCACATCGGGGGGCATGGTGTCGTGGGCTGGAGAGGCGTCGTGGGAATCGCGAGATGAAACGTGATGGTCGCCGTAGTTGAACTTCCATGGACAAGATGTCATGTCTACGGACACATGCACTGCATACCGATCACTGGAAGCAGTAGCAGAGAAAGCTATATATGTGGATAAATAATTCCTTATAGTCAAGAGGACCCATGCTACTACTCTGTTCCAAAGACATGCACACCATCGAAATAGTCCATCTATATCAATATACACCGAGAGGGAATAATTTTTTTACAAGAGAGGAAATAGTTCATCCATCCATAATGCCCTCCTGCTGGTGCAGCGTTTTCTTCTTCTTCTTCTTCTTCTTCTTCTTCTTCTTCTTCTTCTTCTTCTTCTTCTTCTTGTTCTCATTCTCTGTGGGAGACGGCTTCGGAACAAGCTCTTTGGACCTTGTAGCTATCTCGAAACTCACACGGGCATCGAGGGCAGCATATTTTATCCGCTCGTATGTCAAGGGATAATTCTCCCATCCAGACGACCTTAATGCCACCGTCTCGTCACCCTTCTGAAGATTTGTACCGAGCACAAAATTTGCTACGGCGAATAGGGATGGTGTCTGTTTAGCACAATCTTCTATAGGAATTTTGATTCTGGTTTGTAGGTCAGCGATGCTTTTCAAATCAAGGTTGTACGGCTCCAGCTTCTGTTTGTCCCCTTCGATGGCTGCCACACAGAAGTATACGTCCTCCCGAGACAAGAAATCGTGAAGCTCACCTCGTATGGAGGGAGAGTGTATGATGTGGTACACCAAAACATCATCTTCAAGGCACAGCTAAAGGACTGTGGCACGCTGGATCTTCCCAGGGGCACGCTCCGTGTACTCTTCGTCGAGACCGATGACCCTCGTCTCTACCTTTTTGAGGGAGTTGGATACATTGTTAATCCACTGCCGAACAACCTTGGGTGGACGGTGACGGTGGCAACTATGCGCATCGAGCCTTCGACGAGGACATGTTGGACGCTAAAAACCTGCATCTCGATCTCTTTCGCCATTTGGAACCGCTGGAACGGAGGGCTATGGTTTGGAGAATTAGGATTAGATGGTTAGTCTAACTGAAGTAGTAGATGATTATTTAAAGAGGTTAAAACAATGTGAACGCAGTGGGGTTTGGATCCAAATGAAGACAAAGCGGAGGTGGAGAAGCCGAGGCGAATCGGTTCCCGATGGAGAAGTAAATGGGAGAAGTGGCGTGCAGGCAGTTGATTAGACGGCTAGGTAGACTAAACGAAAAGGCTATGCAGGTAGACTGAGGAGTCGTACCTGTTCGTGTACGTGCCCATCCTTCCTGATAGGTGGGACCTATGCAAACAGATAAAAAATGTGTCGTAGCTTTTTTTTGAGCCCGTGAGTGGGAGACACGACATTCTCTGGTTAAGGAATACTCCCTCCGTTTAGGTGAGTATAAGTCACCTTATGAAAATCAGGTTTTCCCAAAACTTTTAGGCGTGGAGCATTAACTTCCTGCTCGATCCCCTCCCAGCCTCGTTAGCCAGCATTCTCTTCCTCTGCTGCCGCGTTCTACCTTTCCATTTTTCCTCTTCTCAAGTGTGGAACAATCTGCATGCCATCCTTGATGCACCAGAACGACCACTTCATGCATCATGGCAGGGCGTTGATTGGCATGCACGAGAATTTGGTTCTGCTCGCAATATGGATGATACCTGAACGATGAAGTGAACATGCATGCTAGCACGGGAGACCTATTTCCGCTATACAATACTAGAGTACTCATGTTCCTACTACTAGTAGTAGTAGTACAACTGTGGTACACTTGATGGTCAAAATACTATTCATCCGGTCCTCACAGTGAAGTGACAACACCCTGCGCCTGACACTAGTCTAGGCGAGACAGCGTGTTCTGGTTACCAAAGTCAGCCTCACCCTGTGCACTGTGCAGTCTGTGACCGCCGCTGTACAACACATTGGCGCCTCGCCTTGTCTCCCTCTCCGCTCCCATAGCACCACTCCATCTCCATCTCCTTCTCCATCTCCGTCTCCGTCTCCATGTCACTGTGCCCTCGTGTATCGTTGCCTCACTCGCCTCCCCCAGTACCACTATTCCCTCGCTAGCCGTTCCAGCACCGACATCCTTCTCCCCGTAAATCAAGCCCCCTTCCAAACTCCACCATGGCCGAACGTGAACCATGCAGCATCCATATGAGCCGCGAGCAATCTCCCCAGTGACATCCTCGACCTCTTTTGTTCGTGTATGGATATGTTGACCGCCCTGCGGCTAGCTGCATGCTTGAGGGACATGCACACGGCCATCATCGAAGCGAGGCCTAAGCTTTTCAAGACACCCTGCTTCCTGCTATCTGGTCTTGCGAGATTGGCTCACCATGATACGGAGGCGTGCATGATGCCCCTCGACTTCAATCCGATCTCCATTAGCCAAAACTTCTTTGCGGGTATGTAGTGTGTCGCCGTACATCATTTCCCTCGACATCGATCCGATCACCATCGCCCGAAACTTCTTCGCAGGTATGTATTGGGTCGGCATGAACTCCCACTGGATGGTTGCCTTCAGAGAAGATGGTAAAAACTTGGTGCTCGTGAACTTCCAGACCTCCCATGAGATTATCCTTCCTCCATTGGATCATATAGAGTATTACCATCATGGTCCAAGTCATCTAGATTACTATGTGAGTTGGACAGACCTTGTTTTGCAGAAGATTGTAATCTGTCAAGTACCCACACGACATGCGAATTACGCAGACTTCAAGCTAATTGCCTTGTTTGACCGCGGACTCTCCTATCTTTAACCGGTGCCTTTTTTAGCCGGAGACAACTTGGCTCGCAGTGGATCATCGTCAAAGCTGATACACACTTCTGTGATGCTATTGAACACAATGGCATCATCTACGCGACCGACAAAGAAGATGGCACCACGTATTGCTGGGATGGCACGTGTAAGTTGTTTCCGTCTCATGTTAATGATGACGCCATGACATTGTTTGAACTTTTTTTGATGATTGGCATATCCCTGTTTGAGCAGAATTTGAGTAGAACTATGGCAATATATTAGAGACGCCATAAATCAGCTATATTTGGAATGAGTTAATTCATGCGATTGTGACCATGTCATTACAGCCAATTTGTACCCTGAATAAGCAAACGGTTAGGAATATATGGATATTATCCTTATTTTACAGTAATCTATATACTACTACTAAATATGAGTGTGTATCAATGGCCATGTTAGTTTCCTCATTTTCATGATGTAGAAACATGCACCACACTGTTGGTTTCATCTAACCATACATTAGGGAAGTAAATGTGCATATGGAGAACTCTATATTTGGAAGTAGTGAAATCCTGCAATGCTTACCATGTGTACATACCTATATTCTCCCTTCAGCAATCAATGACTAGAATAATATCCTCACAAAATTTTTGCCCACAGAACACGAGTATATAACAATGCATGGTCTGTTAGTTACCTTGAAGAATTTTTTTGTGAGGACAGAACATGAGTACATAACATGCATGACATGGTAGTTTCCTGTGAAGAATCGATTGCGAGATAACATGAGTATAACCATGCAGGGCACTTCTATATTTTTGAACCCAGTATACATTTCCCTGTATTTTCCTCCCAGTTCCAACAGGGACATATCAATGTTGTTTCTTGCATTATCCTACTCATACTCTGAACAATGCTGATCTTACAATAACAATGCCTGTCCTTTTTGATATGATGCAGTGTCCCTACAGTTACTGCCCTTTGTAATTACACCACCTTTGCCAAAAACAGGGAAGCACAACTGGTTCCTCGCTCGATCAGACGACGACAAAAGACTGATGATCATTCGGACACATGAGCCGGAAAAGTTATATTGCAAAAACCCCACCGTATACAAGCACCGTGTAATACGTGAGTATCCGGACAGTGGCTGTTACGTCTATGAGCATGATACCAGCTTGTTGGGGCCTTTAGGATTTTTTAGTTGGAGGCGGGTAAACAGCCTTGGTTCACACTCTCTGTTTCTCGGACTCAATTATCCGATTAACCAGGAGATCACCGTTGGCAAGGACCTTGATGGCAGAGAGGCTCTGTTTGCTACAGAAAACTGTGTCTACACGACGAGCCCTAGGAGTTCGGGAGCATACTCCCCTGATTGTCAACGATACAGCCTGCAGCCAAAAGAAAGTGAGAATGACAAAGGCATCCGGATTAACTTTGATCCTTGGATGTCTCAATTACGACAGGCAGTGATGTGGTTCAAGCCTTCAGGTTGATAGGTAATTGGGTTGTTGCATTGAAAGGGTGGGGTACTGGTGTCTCCGGATCACTGGTCGCTAAAGCGGGGCTACAAATTATGATGGTATTGGATCATCTCTTCGAATGACTTTGTTGTCTTTGCTGCTGGTTCTGGATGGGTAGTTCTTTCTTTTGTTATGCATATTCCTTGTCATTTGGTCATCCTCGTCTATGTCACTCTTTCTATGTAATAGTTGCTTCTGTTTAGAATGTCATTCTCGTCTGGATCACGAGAGTCTGGGCGCTGCAGATGGGTACGTTTTGGTGGTGTAGCAAGACTTCTTATGAACTATCATGCTTGCTGTTTATGTCAGTAGTAGTCACTAGTCAGTGTTTGAATGTTGTATATATCGTTGTTTTGAACTGTTTATTGTCTCGAACTACTGGTGGGCTAAATGAGGGCATCACCATTCTCTTGTGTTCAGAGTATATCTCCTTTTTTCAAGTTATATAATTTGAGCTCACTGTCTTTTCGATGATGTACACTTTGTTTGGGCCAGTGAGGTGTCGTTGAATATGGCCCGAGTTGTAACGCAATGCCAAACAAGTCAATTATGACTCTCGGGCCGGGATCTCAAAAGATCTTGAAAAAAAGGCCGGGCTCTCCAAAAAAGAAAGAATAAGGACTCTTAGGCCGACATGTGGGCGCCACCGGTGTTTTCGTGCGCTTGCACGCCGAGAGCATATTGGCGCGTGCTCGAAATTCATGCTACCTTTTCATCCCTAGTCTCCCGCCCCTCCCCCACCTCTGGAATCTCGATTCCTACTCCAGTTCCCCCAAATCCCCCTCCTGTACTCCGTGCACTCAAGCGCACTATCATGTCACCGGTCAACGCGGATCTCCGAGCCGGAGATCCTGAGGTCCGTCCTGCCTTCGGTCGCTGCATGCTGTCGCTCAACAGTGGCATGGCGGCGCTTGACGACCAGTTTGCCGGCAAAGTGCTGATGGTAACCATCAACGGTGACTGGCCTCCCGTCTCACCGGACGACCTTGTCAAAGCTCTTGGCATTGCGCACGGCATCCAAATAAGTGACTTGCTCGTCGAAGTCTGTCTGCCACCGGCTGATTTCTTCGTTAGGTTCCGAACAACTTTCGACTGTAGTCGTGTGTTCGAATCTTCCTGGCGTTTGTTCTACGATGGCGCGCTGGTGAGCTTTGATCGGTGGCACCTAGGATGGGGCTCGGTGCCCTCTGAGCTTGAGTTTTTAACAAAGCTTAACTTCCACGGCATGCCTCGATGTGCTTGGAACAGTGAGTCCATGAACAAGCTTATCAACGACCTTGGAGGTGAGCTTGTAAGTATGTTTGTTCCTCCGGACTGCTGGGCTCTGACGGTTATGGCATGGATGAAGAAGCCGTCCACCATACCGAAGGTGATTGGTGTTGATATACCGGTGTAGGAACCGGGGTTGTACTATTCGTCGACACAAAGGCCGCCGCGGACCACGTTAGGGATGTACCTGTATCGAGTGTTCGTGCATGTCGAAGAAGTGGTCAATCCATCAATCGAAGTCCTGCCGCCCCCGCTGGTGCCAGGGTCTGTCGACGACGTCCATTACAAGAGTCAACGTCAAACTTTCCCCGTGTTGCTCGGAATGATGGATGGCACAGGGCCTACTCCATCACGCGGCGGAAGCCACTGCTTCATTGGGAGAAGAGGCAGGCCTGGCTGCCTGGATGTGCTCTAATTTGAGGTAACAACTGAATCTTGTCAGATAGTACTAATTAAATCCGAGGTATGGGTCTAAAGCACTAATATGCCAGTACATTTGATTGTGACCTGTTCTAATTTTGTACCTGAACTCTTTTTAGAAAGGGATGTACGTCAACTTAATGTGCTAGCAGAACTTATTGTGTTGTCTGTCTGTTTTCTTTGCACAACATTCAAGATATTTCCCCATCATTTATAAAGACGATGAACCGTTATGCACGACTTCGTTGGTTTCAACATAGCCCTTCTAGCGATCCACTGCTTCCATCCTGATTGTGCCGCTTGCGTGAAATTTTTGTATGCAAGTTCAGTGTGCTATGATGTTCTATATGATTGTGTCAACTATATAAGTTTTTACTGAGCATCAGCAATGCATATGGCTGAAAAATGTATTTACGAGCATCGACCGATGGGTCTCTCTCTCTATCTCTCTCTCTCTCTCTCTCTCTCTCACACACACACACGCACACACACGCACACACGCACATGTGGGACCCGTTGAATTATTTATTTGCTTGTGACAACTTTCTGGCGTCCCTGAATGTGGGCTGAGTAACCATGTTAGGTTGTACTGTACTACACAGGCCTTTTTTTTCAACATCAGCAATGCAACTGGGCCGACAGTTGTACACAATATCCGGGTCAACTTGTTATCCGCCCCGCTGGGCTACAAAGTTTCCTAGGAGGTATGCATTAGGCTTAACAAGAAAATGGACTTTACGAAATAATAAATGGGATGTAATTATAATAACTGGGCAATTACTACGCACCAAACACGTAATTAGTTTGAAAAATATATTATTTTTGGAATTTAGAAATTTTAATTTCATTACTTGTTACGCGCGCTGACCTCCGGCTTCCACGAGATTGAGGATATCGTCAATGGTGAGCTTTCTTTCTTTGAATTTCTGACTATGTGTCAGGCTGACTTCTGATTTTTCGACTTGCTTCTTTTTGGTCTTGGCAGACTTCTTCCCCGGCCACTCGCAGGCAGTCCCTCTGGCCGTCGAGGCTGATTGTGAGGCACGAAGGGCAAACGGTGAGGAGATCGCCGCTAACGCCCCCCGAACCATCGATGAGCAGCTTCTGAGCATCGAAGCCCGTCTTCGTCCAGCCCACCGGCTGATGCGCCGGCTTCAGCGTGCCGGCGCCCAGGTGGTTGCTGCCCTGTGGCCAGACATGCCGGCTCTGTGCACCGCTAGCCGAACTGCCGACTGGTTGGAGGTCGCAGCCGTCTTGAGGCCTGGAAGGGTTCCTCGGCCCTGGCCGGAGCGCGCCGGGCCTTGGAGTTCATCAAGGCATGGTATCCGGGGCTGGACCTGGACCGTCTGGCCGCGTTCCGGTCAGAGGCCCAGGTCAAGCTGGAGGCTGTGGAGGGCGCCCTTGTCGAGCGTGCGGCGGCCATCGCCGAGTACTCGGACACCAGTGTCTTCGTCCCCGAGCGGGCTGATGGCGGCGAGGAAGTGCTGCCAGAGTGGTTCGGGATGAACCCGGAATATGGCAAGTACTCGGCGGAGGTGATTGACTCCAGCACCGAGGAAGAAGGCGAGGCGGAGGATGAAGGCGAGACGGAGGTGCCAGAGGGCGGAGCGGGCGACCAGCCTTAGCTTGACCGTGCCTCTAGCAACGAGCCGCGTCCGACCGGGCCGACTTCCGCTGGCGGCGATCAAGCCGAGACTGCCCAGACGACTCCCCCGGCGCCTGACACCGCCGTCTCCTCCGACCCTCCGAACCCGTCTGCTGCTCCTTAGGCTGCCTTCTGGCTTTATTTATCTGTTCTAGAAAGTCTTTGATGAACTTGTTAATTTGCACAATTCCACCCTCGAGGTGTATTTTAAACTTCTGTCTGAAGATTCGGCCAATGGGCCTATGCTTATGTAAATATTAATCTGAGTTCTATCTTTCCTTGCTCATTGCTCCTTTGGCTTTTTCCTTTGCCGCCTTCCCCTAGTTGCCGCTTTGCCAGCCGGCAAGCCGCTCTACGGACTGCCGCTGGGCCAAATGAATGGCTACTTTGGGGAAAGCAAGTACTTGCCTTTCTTTGGAGTTTATTTAACAAGTCAGATAGAAAGAAGTAAGCCAAATATTCGCGAGTCGGCTTGTAAAAAGGGGGGCTGGAAACCGGCTTAAGCTATTTTGATGTTTTGGGTCCTTAGCCATTTTTCGTGTGGACGCCCATTCATCCTGACTCCTGCCTACCAAACAGTCGCTCTACGAGCTGCGGCCTCTGGCAGGAGATGGCTTAGGCGTCGCACACTACTTGTCCGACTTCAGGAAACATTTCATAGCGCCAGACGGCGAGTCCCCGGGCCGACTAGTCGAACCCGGCGCCAAGCGGCATAGCAAGAAGTAGCATACTTGAAGGCATAATTCTTATCATACAGATAATCAAAAGGGGCAGTCCCCGAGCTCGTCTCGGGGGGCCCGAAGTCTTGGTACTTTAATACAAAGGGGTAGCGTGATACATACTGAATCAACTGTACAACCTTTGGAGGAGGTTTGCATTCCATGGTCGTTCCGACTCTTTGCCGGAGTCGTCTCTCTTGCGAGCTCGGGGCTTCTGGGCATCGATTAGGTAGTAGGAGTCATTGCCCAACACCTTGCTGATAATAAAGGGGCCTTCCCAAGGTGCCGACAGCTTGTGCTGGCCGGCTGTCGGCTGGATCAGTCGGAGCACAAGGTCGCCCTCTTGGAAAGATCTTGGCTTGACCTTCCTGTTGTAGTATCGGTGCAGGCTCTGCTGGTAGATGCCGGACCGACTGAGTGCCAACAGCCGGCCCTCTTCCAGCAGATCGATGCCGTATTGACGTGCTTCTTCTGCTTCCTCCTTGGTGTACGTGGTGACTCGCGGGGAGTCGAATTCTATGTCCGTCGGGATGACGGCTTCAGCACCGTAGATGAGGAAGAAAGGCCTGAAGCCGGTTGACTTGTTTGGAGTCGTGCGCAGACTCCAGAGGACGGTTGGCAGCTCCTCAAGCCAACAGTCGGCCGAGCGCTCTAGTGGTTCAACTAGGCGGGGCTTGATGCCGGATAGGATGAGGCTGTTTGCTCGCTCTACCTGGCCGTTTGACTGCGGATGGGCGACGGATGCTAAGTCCAGTCGGATGCCCTGTGTTGCGCAGAAACGGGCCAAGGCTCCTTTGGCAAAATTTGTGCCATTGTCGGTGATGATGCTACGTGGTATGCCGTACTGAGTCGTAATGTCGGCGATGAAGGTTACTGCAGTCGGACCATTCAATTTCTTGATGGGTTTTGCTTCTATCCACTTGGTGAACTTGTCCACTGCGACAAGTAGGTGAGTTAGGCCGCCTCGTGCCGTCTTCAATGGTCCCACCATGTCCAGACCCCAAACCGCAAAGGGCCAGGCGATGGGAATGGTCTTGAGCGCCGAAGCCGGCTGGAGCGGCTTGGAACGGAACATCTGGTACCCTTTGCAGTTTTGGACTAATTCCTTGGCCTCTTTCAGGGCAGTCGGCCAGAAGAATCCGTGTCGGAAGGCTTTGGCAACGAGTGCCCTTAAAGCCGCATGATGGCCACACTCGCCTTCATGGAAGTCTCTGAGAATTGCTTGGCCTTGTTCTACCTCGACACAACGTTGGTAGACACCAGTGACACTGCGCCTGACCAGCTCTCTGTTGACTATGGTATAGGCTGCCGCTCGGCGTTGCACTTGCCGAGCCAGGATTTCATTAGCTGGCAGCTCTCTATTTACTAGGAACTTGAGGATGGGCTGGGCCCATGAGGGTGCTGCTATTTCTTTGATTGCCACTATTGTGACTTGGACAAGGGTGGCTGGGCTGGGAGGCGGCGGGCTGGGATCCGCGGCTGCTTGCTGGGTCGATGAAGTCCCCGGGCCGACTGGAGCAGTCCCCGGGCCGAGTTTTGGAGTCTTCAGGCTGACTGTCGCAGTCCCCGGGCCGGGTTCTGAAGTCCCCGGGCCGGCTTTGACTGCGGTATTTTTGGGGCCATCTGCTGGTGCTCTTGACTCGGATCCGACTTCTTCGGGGGGAGCTGGCACAAAAATGGAGTCTAATTCTGGCGAAGGCTTGGTAGACGGCTTGAGGAGGCGCTGAAGGGTGACGCCGGATGGTATTGCTTGACGGGTGGAGCCAACTCGTGCCAGGGCGTCCGCTTGGTCATTGTCATTTCTTGGAATGTGAAGGAATTCACACCCCTCGAAATATCCGCTAAGTCGCTACACCAGGAAGCGGTAGCTCGCCATGTTTGCGTCTTTGGCGTCCCAGTCGCCAGATGACTGCTGGACCACCAAATCGGAGTCGCCGTAGCACAGGATCCGGCGGATGCCGAGCTCTTTGGCAAACCAGAGCCCGTGAACGAGCGCCTCGTATTCGGCAACATTGTTGGAGGCGGCAAAGTGGATCTGCAGTGCATACTTGAGCTTCTCGCCTTTGGGGGAGGTGAGGACAATGCCAGCTCCCAGGCCGGTGCGCATCTTGGAGCCATTGAAATGCATTCGCCAATGGGTGGAGTCAAGTGTTGGCGGCAGGTACTGGGTCTCGGCCTAGTCGACAAGGAAGTCGGCCAGTGCTTGTGACTTGATGGCGGTGCGGGGCTGGTAGTAGATGGTGTAGGGAGCCAGATCTATGGCCCACTTGGCTACTCGGCCTGAAGCATCACGGCTTCCGATGATCTCGGCCAGTGGGGCGGTGCAAACCACAGTGATTGGATGTTCTTGAAAGTAAGGCTTCAACTTCTTGGCGGCGAAATGCACGTCGTAGCACATCTTCTGGTAGTGGGGGTAGTTCTGCTTGGAGGTCGACAGTACCTCACTCAGGTAATATACCGGTCTCTGGACAGGGAGCGCCTTGCCTTCCTCCTTGCGCTCGACTACGACAACTGTGCTGACTACCCGGCTCGTGGAGGCAATGTATAGGATCATAGGCTCTTTGGGAGTCGGAGCCGCCAGCACAGGAGGAGTAGTCAACATCTTCTTCAGCTCGAGAAACGCTTCATCCGCCTTGTGGTTCCACTCAAAAAAGGTGGTCTTCTTCATCAACTGGTACAAAGGGAGAGCCTTCTCGCCCAGCCGACTGATGAATCGGCCGATGGACGCCAAGCAGCCGGTGAACTTCTGCACATCTAACAGTCGGCGGGGGACTGCAATCCTCTCGATGGCTTTGATATTTACAGGGTTGCACTCTATGCCGCGTTCAGAGACCAGGAAGCCAAGGAGCTGGCCAGCTGGTACTCCGAAGACGCACTTCTCCGGATTGAGCTTGATCTGGAATCGGCGCAGATTCTCAAAGGTTTCTTGGAGATCTTCCAACAATGTTCCCCGCTTTTCTGTCTTCACTACCACATCATCCACATAGACGTGGGCATTCTTGCCGAGTTGCTTGAGGAGACACTTCTGCATGCAACGCTGAAAGGTGGCGCCGGCATTCCTCAAGCCGAACGTCATAGTCAGGTAGCAGAAGGCTCCAAACGGCGTGATGAAAGCAGTCTTCAGTCTGTCTGCCGGGTTCAACTTGATCTGGTGATATCCTGAATATGCATCTAAGAAGCTCAACAGCTCGCATCCGGCTGTGGAGTCTATCACCTAGTCAATTCTTGGCAGAGCAAATGGATCTTTGGGGCAAGCTTTGTTGAGGCTTGTGTAGTCGATACACATCCGCCACTGCTTGTTCTTCTTCAACACTAGGACCGGGTTCGCCAGCCATTCTAGAAAGAACACCTCCATAATGAAGCCGGCCGCTAGGAGTCGGGCTATCTCTTCTCCAACAACTCTTCTTTTCTCTTCTGACAGGCGGCGCAAGGGCTGCCTGACGGGCTTCACATCAGATCGGACATGTAACTTGTGCTCGGCGAATTCCGTCGGTACACCTGGCATGTCTTTAGGGGACCATGCAAAGATGTCTCGATTCTCATGGAGGAAATCGACAAGCTCGCCTTCCTATTTGCTGTCTAGGTTTGCACCTATGACAGCGTGCCTCTCCGGGTGCTCCGGGTCCAAAAGAATCCTCTTTGTTTCTTTAGCCGGCTTGAATGAACCCTCAGCTTCCGACTCCTTGGGGTCGGGCGACATCTCTGGCTGCTTGCCGGCCATCGCCACAACCCGGTCAAGGAGCCGCCTCTCAGCTGCGATCACCAGGGACTCGGCCAGCCGGCTGCTCTCGGCCACGCAGGCGGACGACTTCCTGTAGTCGCCAGCCACGGTCAGAATCCCTTTTGAACTCGGCATGTTCATCTTGAGGTAGGCGTAGTGGGGGACCGCATGAACTTGGCTAAAGCAGGTCGGCCAAGCAACGCTTGGTATGGGCTTTCAAGGTCCACCACTTCAAACCAGACTGGCTCTCGGCGAAAATGATCTTTGTCTCCGAAGAGGACGTCTATCTGGATCTTGCCGATTGGGGAGCAGGAAAGGCCAGGTACAATGCCGTGGAAAACAGTTCGGCTTCTTTGAAGTTGTTTCTGCTTGATTCCTAATTTCTCCATGGTATCCTTGTACAGGATGCTGATGCTGCTGCCTCTGTCTATCAACACTCGCGAGAAGCGAGCGGCCCGCCTATTAGTGGCCAAGGTAGCACTCAGAACCAAGGCGTAGGAGCCCAGATTCGGCATCACCTCTGGGTGATCTGCTCTGCTCCAACTGATAGGCTTCTCGGACCAACGCATAAACTCCGGAGTATCTGATGCTACTACAGTTACTTCTTGCTGCTGCAACCATCTGCTGCGTCGATCATCAGCCATACTGGTGAACACCACATAAGCTCCATGCTCTTCGGGGTATTCATCTTGTACGGCGCCAACTGGCCTGGCCGCTGGCTGCTGGGGCGGCTGTGGAGGCGGCGGCCCAGCAGGCGGTGGAGGAAGGAGGCCGTCTCCCTTGGCGATTCTGGTGAGCCAGTGGCATTTCCGGGTGGTATGGTTTGATGGCTTCGCGTTGCTGTGCAATTTGCAGGGACCATCCAGAGTCTGCTCGTAAGAGAAGGCTGGCAACCAGTTGGACTTGTCGCCTTTCTGTCGCTTCGCCGGAGGCTGCCCCTCAAGCTGTTGGTCTTCGACTGTCGCGACCTGCCGACTGCTGGAAGTTGGCTGCGGGGCCTTGCGCTTGTGATCATTCTGCTGCTGTCGCCGACTGGTATCTCCAACCGGAGTTCTGGGAGCCTGAGGGGCCACTTTGCCAGTCGCACTAACTTGAATCTCTGTCTTCATGGAGGAGTCGGCTGTGGCATATTTGTCTGCAATGACCAGCAACTCATCGAGGGTCTCGGGCTCGTCGCAAAGGAGCCGGTGCTTGAGGAGGGTGCCTTCTCGGCACCCGGCGGTGAAGTACTCGATAGCCTGCACCTCCTGCACGCCCTCGCAGGAGTTCCGAAGCTTGCCCCATCGCGTGAGGTAGTCGTGTGTCGACTCGTCTTGGCCTTGCATGCACAAGGAGAGTTGTCGTGGCTTGGGGGGCCGCTTGTACGTGCTGGTGAAGTTGCGGACGAAAGCTTCGGTGAAGTCGACCCAACTGTTGATGCTGCGGGGCTTCAAACTGTTCAGCTAGGTCCGGGCCGTGCCCTGGAGCATGAGCGGAACGTACTTCACGGCAACACGCTTGTTGCCGTTTGCTATGTTGACGGTTGTGGAGTAGCCAACTAGCCAATCTTCTGGGTTCACGGAGCCGGTGTATTTGGGCGTGTCTCGGGGGAGCGTGAACCCTTTGGGGAAGGGCTCATCTCGGATGCGGGGCCCAAAGCAGGATGGACCCAGCTCGTCTTCTTCCAGCGCCAGGGATCAGTGGAGTCGGTCGATCCGGTGGCGTGCGTCGTTCTCTCCAACTCCCTCTCGACGGCCGAGGCGGTCACCGAGAGTCAGATGCTTGATAGGCGGTGGGGAGACTCGTCTTTCCCTTCGTGGTGGGGGAGGCAGGTAGTCGCCCTGCCGCTCCACTGCTCTTGGGCGGCCGTCTTGGTCGCGCTCGATGGTGATGCGAGTCCGACTGTGGCTGACAGCCGGATCCTTCTGTTTTCTTCCGCGGACTCCGCCAGTCGGCGTCCGAGACGTCGCACCTTGATCTCGGCGGGGAGGTAAGTCGTCATTCTGTCGCTGTGGCGCCTCCGTGCGACAGCCGGCTTCGTTCTATGCGGCAGCCGCTTTGAGGAGTCGCTGGACTCGCTCGGTCATTAGGCGGCGCTCTTTGCCTTCGAAGTTATCTAGCTCATCGGTTGCCGCCTGGGCGGCACAGATGTTCTCCGCAGGCGTGGCATATACGGGGCGATCGGCCCCGAATAGGTTGGCGACAGCCGCGCCGCATTGTCAGACCGCGCCTAGGCGGCTAGGCCCAGTCGGCGCTGGCGAGCCGCCCACAGCGCGATCCATCTCACGTTGGTAGGCCTCCGACAAGCGTCTTATGCTTGCCAGCTTCTTCGCGCCTTCGACAAGCTGAAGGCGGCGTGCCTCCAGCGTCTCGGCATCAGCATCCTCCAGAATGGGCGCCGTCAGGTCTCGCAGAGCCGCGTCGAGCGGGTCATGAGCTCCTTCACCGGAGTGCTCGCCATGAGTGATGACGAGCACTTCTGTGATGGCGCTTCCGCCGCTCGCCGCGCGAGGGAGCGGCTCATCGTAGATCACCACGTTGGAGGGGAACGTGTCGAGCGACACGCCGTCGGAGTCGACCAGCATCGGGTCGGTGGAGCCTACGGACTCCAAGTCCACAGCACGCTCGCCGACGATGTGGAGATGGTCGAGGAGGCCCGCGAGGAGGCTTTCAGGGCCGTCCGTGCCCGCATCGGATGCAGGCTCGTCAGAGATGCTAACCTTGCCGAGAAGGTCAGTGAGGCAGCTCGCCACGCAGGCGTCGTCGATGCTTTGCAGCGCGTCATGGCAAGCGCCATCGTGCGTGCCGGGCTGGCTACGCTCGTGGGGAAGGAAAAGGGTTCTCGTCCAAAGCAGGTCTCCGGATGACGGTGCACCTCGCCCCACGGTGAGCGCCAAATGTCGTGGTATTCTCACGGGGGGGTGCAAGACGACATATGCCACAGGGTGGCTTCGTGTGAGGGCAAGACTGATGCCGGAATATCCGGGGACGGGTATGCGAGTAGCACGTGCTAGTTTACCCAGCTTCGGAGCTCTTCGAAGAAATAATACTCCTACTGCTGCATGTCTGAGTGTATCTATCTGGGGTGTACATCGGGCAGTACAAAGTGCTCCTGGAGCTGTATCTGAGATCAGCGTCGTCGGCATCTGGCTTGGTATATGTCTCATATGTGTATGTGAGCTAGCTAGTGGCAGGCCATGCTCATGGCCGTGAGCAGATGAGTGCTCATGCGTGAGAGTGTGTGAGTCCATGGGTGTCCATCCCCTGGATGGATGGATGTGTGCCTTATATAGTGTGGGGGTAGCTTAGGAAGTAAGCTATGTAGGTATGGTAGCTAGCTAGCTAGTGGCATGGTGGGATGTCACACTTGTCCCCTGGGTCACTTCATAAATAGTGCTAGGGACAAGTGTCACTGTACATGATGGCGTCGCGGTACGGTTGTCCCGTCGATGTCTTATCGGTGTCGGGTCGGGTTGTAGTCGGCAGCCGGCTGGTAGGCGCAGTCAGCAGCCGGCAGTCGGCAAGGGAAGCCGGGAAGTCGGCAGCCAGCAGCCGGCCTGGTGGAGCAGTCAGCAGCCAGCAGTCGAACTGGGCGGCCAGGAAGTCGGCAACCAGCAGTCGGCCTGGGCGGCCGGGAAGTCGGCAGCCAGCAGTCGGCCTGGGCGGGAAGTCGGCAGCCAGCAGTCGGCAGCCGGCCGGGTAGTTAGACTGAGGGGCTTTGCTAGCCCCGATGTCTTGAAATATCATCTTGCCGTCTTCGGGATACCCGTCGCCAATAACTCCGACACCCCTGACTGTTGGGACCAACAGGACGGGCCACCGTATTTCGCGGAAAAAACGTCCCCCCCCCCCCGCTGTCAGCTCGGACCCACCGGAAGTGCCTCCTTATTATGCATAAAAAATGAATACCCCCTTCTAGCTGGGACCAACCTTGGTGGGAGGCTGACTTGTGGGCCTACGAAGTTGACTGGGACAGAGGCCTTTGTCAACTTTAGTCAATATATGAACGATTCTAGCTCCAGTGACCGTATGATGTTTATCCAACGGCCGTAGTGCTTCTTCAACCTCTGGTCTTCTTGCTCCAGCCGCCCAAAGCAGCGCCGGTCGTGCCGCCTACTCCTGCCGCCCGTGGCTAGCTGTGATGCCGCAGAGGATCACCGCCCCCTACTACTCCCACCGCTGGCCAGGCCATCCCTCTACGCACCCACAACCCCTGTTATTCTGTGGCGACGGCAGCCTCACACCGCAGCCGAACGAGTGAACCCTCATACTCCTCTACGCGTGGGCATCCACTGCCGCGTCTTCCTCGGCTCCGCGTCGTCCCCTTCCTAGGCCTCACCGTCGTCCACCGCCCTGGTGCTCTCGGAGCGGCATGGTCAACATGGTCAAGGAATGGCTTCCATCGGACGTGGACTGTACGTGGAGAGGCTGACAGCTGGGTCCACGACCGCAGCAAGGAAGTGCCTCCTTATTACGTGCAAAATAATTATTCCTCCACCTGACAGCTGGACCCACCGGACGAGACACCATATTTAGCGAAAAAAAACGTTTCTCCCTGTCTGCTGGGACCCACCAATTACATCTTCGCACGCAAGGAAGTGCGTCCGAAAAAAAACGATTCGCCCCCCTGACTGTTGGGACCCACCAGCTACATCATCGCACGCAAGGAAGTTCCTGACAGTCGGGACCAACCTGGTCGAAGCGTATGTAGCATTGTCATTCTGGTCGCGAACGTGTACGTACATATATACTGGTGGATGTAGAGGCGCGCACGTGTCATAGTAGAGGCGCGCACGTAGCATGTACACGTACGTACAACGGCGAGGGTGCAAGAAATAAATTACGGCCACATACGTACATACGTGCAGGGTCCCTAACGCCTATCGCGCATACGTACATGGCTGGGTCGGAACGGAGAAACAGCATCGTCGTCGTGTTCATGGGGAGCCAACCGGCTGGGTCGGAACGGAATGCGTGGTCGTGTTCATCGGGGGGGCTTAGACGGAACATGCGATGGAAACGAGGCCTGGCGTACCGCACAACAGAGGAAACGGCCTTGTGTTCGACCGGCCACGTTTGAAACGGGGTCCTGTTGATCGGGAGGGGCCTGGCGTATCGCAAAACGGAGGAAACGGACCTCCTACGGTCGAAACAGGGGTCCTGTTGATCGGGAGGGGTGTGGCGTACCGCAAAACGGACGAAACGGACTTGTGTTGGAGCGCTACTGTCGAAATGGGGGTCCTGTTGATCGGGAGGGGTGTGGCGTACCGCAAAACGGATGAAACGGACTTGTGTTGGAGCGCTACGGTCGAAACCGGGGGGGAAGGGTGTGGCGTACCGCAAAACGGGACTCCATGGGATACTGTTCATCTCCACCGTCGACCTCCTCCAGCCTCCACGGGCTACCGTCGACCTCCTCCAGCCTCCACGGGCTCCTGTTCATCCAGCCTCCACCGCGCACTACTCCACCGGCTACTGTTCAACCACCCCTCCACGGGCACCCCTCCACCGTCTAGTGTTCATCTAGCCCTTCACACCACGGGGTCCTGTTCAACTACCCCTCCACGGCCACCCCTTCACCGTCTACTGTTCATCCAGCCCTCCACACCACGGGTTCCTGTTCATCCAGAGGCAACGCCACCGCTCACTGTTCATCCAAACCCCTCCGCAACGCTCACTGTTTATCCAATCGATCGGCTTCAGTTAGCAGCAGCAGCGAAGGAATCGCTCCATCGAGTTCAGTTAACAGCCATCGATCGATCCCTCAGGTTCAGTAACGCGTAGCCTGCAGTGCAGTCGCTCGGGTTCAGTTAGAGCCCAACGCCTCGCTCGGCTTCAGTTAGATCCAACGCCTCGCACACACGCGCGTACGTACGAGAGAAACGCGCATCGCTCCGCCCACGACCTCCCACCGTAACCGGCAACTCCCTGAGATTTTCCTCCCCCTCGCTTCTACCACGATTTTTTCCGTCATGGACGGCCCAAAGAATGTCATGCAGCTGCATCTCTGGCCCGCCCAGGACGAAAAGCCTATTTTTTATCATGATTTTTTGTCATAGAAGTAGGAGCCCACCACATCTATGATGATACCGGGTTTTGTCACAATTATCGTCATCGAAGTGTCATATGTATGACAGAAAAAAATTCGTTCGGCCCAAAATGTCACAGATGTGTCTTTTTTTTGTAGTGTGATGTATGCATCCTAGGAAAATGAAACATCTATTCTATTCAACTGAATACATGGACTGTGCAACTGAACATGCATGCTGGCCAACTGATATATGCATCCTGGGAAATTGAAAACATCTATTCTAGCAAAACTGAACACATTGCCTGTCCAACTAAACTTGCATGCTGGCCAACTGATATATGCATCCTGGCCAACTCAAAGATCTATTCTAGCCAAAACCAAAAAACTGCAGTACAGCAACTTCTGCAGCAATATGTGCGACAGATGAATAAACAAAGGTTATTGAAGCCATAAAACCACATTAAAGTAGTCATGCATATATGCTTGTCCCACACATATATTCTGGTAGCACACCTATTGCAAAGCTATAGCTAAAAATATGTTCAAATATACTGGAAGTAGAAACAGAAACGGCGACGAAAAACATATATCTATAGTCTGTCATCAAATTCTTCTTTCTTCTTTCACCTGGATTTTGCATCTGGAAAAAGTCGCATCAAATTGTGTCCCAATTATGTGCAGAAAATTCTGAATAAGCTCCTTGCAAACGGAAACCCTGCGGATCATTGCAACAAAAGCAGAGGAAAAAGTCAGAAAACTCTGTAGTAAAAAGAAGTCAAGTTCTTGCCAACTATTTACTACAAACTGTGCAACTAACATAACAACTCTGTGCAGAAACAAAAAAATGCGTGCATGTTAGAATAAAAGATTCTGCTATAGACATATTGCTTTTGGAACTAATATTGTCATAAAATGGTGTGCAACTGCCTATTTACTAAGTTTTTAGGTTGTTTGAAACACCCTTTTCTGTGATTAACAACTGATCATCACTTTCTTCTTTTTTATATGTGTAGTGAGTGTGTGACAGCATCGAAAAAAAGGAAAAAAATGCTTGATCTCAATGAGCTTCCTCATGATAAGGATCAGCAGCAACCCAGCATACCACAAGGAAATTGGTCAGAAAATGGGCGATCTATTTACTACACGCGGGCAAGTCGTGGTGGAAGCCCTATTGGCCATGACAATGTGGCAGGCCAGCCATCAAGCCGTGGTGCCCCTGTAGTGGTGTCTTTGCAGTCAGAGAGCCATACTCTAGATGACACAGGAACCGAGGCAAATGTTCCTGGTCCAACCAGGACTGAGTTAGGAGCTGGGGCTGTTGATGGAAATGTGCAAGAAGAAGAAGGAGAGGATGAGGTTTGTTCTCAACCTATGGAACCCTATGTTGGCATGAGGTTTGACAACCTTCAAATTGCTAAAGATCACTACAACAGCTATGCACTATGGATGGGGTTCTCTATCAAGATGAACACATCTAGACGGACACCCCGCACCAATGAATTGATAAAACAACAGTTTTGCTGCAACAAGTTCAAGAAGCCCAAAGCTGATGATGGAGGAGCTGAGGCTCCTCCTGTCCTGGACCCTATTCCAGATCCAAAATTTGTTGACAGTGACGAGGAGATGGAAGAAGAACCTCCAATATTTGCTGAAGAGGAGGCTGGTACTAGTAAGAAGAAGAAGAAGCGCAAACATGAGACAATAAAGCATACTTAGTGCAAAGCAAAGATGTTGGTGAAGCTGATAGATGGGCGATGGGAGATGACACACTTTGTTCGTGACCACAATCATCCGCTCGTGAACAAACCTTCATTGTCCAAATACTTGAGATCCCACCAAGGCATCTCACCTAATGAAAAGGAGTTTCTGCGCATCTTGTATAACTGCAACTTGACTACAGGTGTGGTGTTTTCCTATATCCCTTAAAGAATTAAGTTTTCCTCTATGCAGTCCAGTGTGCAACTATTATGGTACTACTGTGCAACTGAAATGACTTAACTATGCAACTGGTGTTCAGTAACTTCCCATGTTGTTTTGTATATCACTTTTGGTGCTTGTTGTGCAACTAGATTGTCTTTACAGTGCAACTACACAATGTCATGTATGCAAAAAGTGCAAAAGTGTTTTTAAAAAGGTGCATCTAGGTGACCATTTCCTGCGATTATCTTTTGTGCCAACACATGTCCTATTACTGTGCAGCTGGATGTGCGCATTCGAGCACATGATCCATCCCTTAAAGAATTAAGTTTTCCTCTAGGCAGTCCAGTGTGCAACTGTTATGGTACTACTGTGCAACTGAAATGACTTAACTGTGCAACTGGTGTCCAACTTCCCATGCTGTTTTGTATATCACTTTTGGTGCTTGTTGTGCAACTAGATTGTCTTTACTGTGCAACTACACAATGTCCTGTATGCAAAAAGTGCAAAAGTGTTTTTAAAAAGGTTCAGCTAGGTGCCCATTTCCTGTGATTATCTTCTGTGCCAACACATGTCCTATTACTGTACATCTGGGTGTGCGCATTCGCGCAACTAAAAAAAGGATATACTATTTCTTTTTGTATTATGCAGGACATATGATGCATATAATAGCAGAGTTCTATGGATCTGAGATGATGGTGCCATTTGGACCAAAGGCAATAACAAATATTTGTACAATTTTCCGTAGAGATGACACAAAGGAGGATGATTTGATTGAGACAATTGCGCACTTCAAGGATATATAAAAAACCGATCCAAACTTCTTCTATAAGGTGAAATATTATGAAGAGGACAGAGTTGTCAACATATTTTCGGTGGATGGCTTAACTCGAAAAGCTTATGCGGAGGCCTAACACGATTGCATATCGTTTGACACGACCTACATTACCAACATGTACAATATGCCGTTCGCGCCCTTCATAGAAATAAACCGACATGGACAATCTTTCATGCTGGGTTGCGCGTTTGTGAGGCAGGAGTTGGCATCGAGGTTTGATTGGGTCTTTGGAGCATTCCTAGAAGCTATGGATGGAAAACCTCCTGACAACTTCATCACTGATCAGGATGGTGCAATGAGGCAGTCGATACAGAGCATCTTCCCAACCATCGTGCACCGCTGTTGTCGATGGCACATCATGAAAAAGGCTCAGGAAAAAGTTGGTTGGCTGCTGTGTCGGAATCCAGGACTCTCTGATGATTTCAACAAGTGTGTTGACTTTAGCTTCACTGTAGACGAGTTTGAGCAGAATTGGGCTGGGTTAATGGTGAAGTACGAGGCTATGACGCACACGCACTTTGAGAAGTTGTACGAATACAGGTCAACTTGGGTGTCGTGCTACTTCAAACACAAGTTCTTCCCCTACAGTCTACACAGTGTAGTGAGGGGTTCAACGCCGTCCTGAAAAGATATGTGAACCCACACAACTCAATGCTGAACTTCGTCAAGCAATATGAAAAAAAATCCAGAACGACATCCTTGCCAAGGAAGGCTGCAATGATTACAGGATAGAACACCTTGAGATTGAGCTATGGTCCAACTTCCCAATAGAGAAGCAAGCTTACAAAACCTACACTAGGGACCTTTACCGCAAGTTCAGAGAAGACTTTGAGCTGATTGGACGTTATAATGCATTCCAAGTTAGTGCTGATATATTTGAGCTCAGACCGAACCAGGAATTTGTTGCCAAATATGGTTCTCGAAACTACTTGGTGCAAGCAAGGGTGGAGGAGGGTTCCTATTAGTGTGAGTGCTGTAAAATGGACAAGGACGGCATCCTCTGTTGCCACATCCTCAAGGTGTTCACACATATTGGAGTTGACGTCATACCGGAAAGGTACCTGCTAAGACGGGGGACACCTACTGCTGTACCTAGTGCTCTAGGGACTGGTTATGAGCAACCGGATGAAATGCCTCCTCAATCAAAGAAGCAGATAAGGGAGAGGAACATGATATACGATTTTCCGAAACTAGCAAAGTTTGCGAGTGGTTCTGATCCAGCACAAGGTATTGTATACAAGCATATGCGCGCAGCACGTACCGAGATCGGCCACCTGAACAAGTCCAAGAAAAAGAAAAAACCGACTGCTGCCACGGGGCCATTAGATGATGGCAACCCTCGAGGACCTCCTCCACCTCCAGGCAGCAATCAGGGGGCTCGTGATCCAGGTAATTACATGCCACAACTCCTGATCTAACTAGGTGCGTAACTTTAGTTGCACACATCATTGTGCCCAATTGCACACATCATGGTGGCCAGTTGTACGGAACAGGCTGCCTAGTTGTGCATGCTGTGATAGTTCAAGCATCAAAGATAACAAAACTAACTTGTTTTTCCTGTTCTGGATATAGGTGATGCCAACCCTCAAGGGCCTCCTCCACCTCCTGGCAGGGCACGCCATCCTCTGCCACCTCCTCCCCCGCGTGCTCCTCCCAATGGCCCTACAGGCAGCACTCAGGGGGCTCATCGTCCAGGTAATTACCTGCTCCAACTCCCCATCAAACTAGGTCTGTAACTCCAGTTGCACACATCATGGTGCTCAGTTGCACAGAAAACAGGCTACCTAGTTGCGCACGCTATGTTAATTCGAGCATCAAAGATAACACGACTAACTTATTTGTCCTGTTCTGGCTATAGGTGATGCCAACCCTCAAAGACCTCCTCCCCGCCCTGGCCCAACTAGTAGTGCCCTGCGTGCTACTCCCAATGGACCTACAGGCAGGACTCAGGGGGCTCATCACCCAGGTAAAATACCTTCCCCAACTCCCAACAAAACTAGGGCGCGTGACTTCAGTTGCACATATCATAGTGCCCAGTTGCACAGAACATGCTGCCTAGTTGCGTGCGCTGTGTTAGTTTGAGGATCAAGCTGAAAATCTAACTTGTTTTTCCTGTTCTGCCCATAGGCGATTACAATCCAAGTACCATGACAGGCCGTGCTACTGCAGGTTTTTTTTCAACTTAACCTACACACAGCAACCAGTTAGTTGCACAGCATGGGCTGTGTGGTTGCAGAGAACATCAATGCTGGTTGCACAACAAAAAAAATACTAATTTTTTTATATGATTATTACACAGGTGATCGTGATGGTCTTACTGCCCCATTGGAGGCTGCATCCCCTGCAAAAGCTTCTGATGATTTTGTGCCCAGGGATCCTCCAAGGTCTACTACAAAGGGTAGGGCAAAGAGTCGACGGTACAAATCGGTGCTGGAGTTACACCCAAAGAAGAAAAACAAATGCAGCCAGTGCCAATCTACAGATCACACTACTGGTGTGTGTCCACTCAGGCTACTGTGATTCTGTTTCATTGTTTGTAACTTTGAGAAAAAAAGGACAAGAATGATGTTTTTAGCAAAGTTGGGACCAAGTGGACACATTCAGCATCTATGATTTCTCTTCATCTAATTTATGCTCCTTGAATTAGTTCGTGCACTGTGTAAAAAGGTTGCTATTTGTGCCTTTGTTGGCAACTGGTTAAATATTTAGTTGTTGAACAATTGTATGTCCAATGCTCCTAATGTATCAACAAAAGTGGTGATATTGACTTGCAAACAGGATTACTACTAGTGTGCAACTATAAAATCTGCTTAAAAATTGTGCAAACCAGCAACTTCCTCCATGGAGCAGAGAAAGTAAAAGAGTACTGACCTAGTCCTTCTTGTATCTCAGCAACTTCCTCCATGGGGCGGTGTTGTGCGTGCTGGTGACCCAATCATATGCCAGCTTCTTCATGATGTTGAGTACTTCCTTGGGATCGTAGTTGGGCAGTTGGCTACCGTTCCACTCGGTGGCATTAAGCAGTGAAAACAGCCCACACTCATTACTGTGATGGGCAAGAAAAGAAAATTTGTCACATAAAATTAAAACCAATAAAGATAATGCACTCTGTGCAACTGCTTATGTTCTACTGTGCAACTGTTTATGTTCTATTGTGCAACTGCTTATGTGCCACTGTGCAACTGCTTATGTGCCAGTGTCCAACTACTTATGTGCCACTCTGCAATTGGCTAGATAATCCATTAGAAACTCATAAAAATGATAAATAGATTGCAGACTAGTACTGTGTCTTAAAAAACTAAAGATTGCACATGTAGAAAAAATTAAAAACTACAAAATGATGGTAAGAAATTGAGAAGAGATCCATGCTTATTGTCTTACTTGCCGAGCTGCTTCGGTACGTCAATGTCAATAATCTGGAAGTGCTCGATGCTGAACTTTGGGTAATGCTTGCTCCATAGCTGACGTACTGCCCCCGCGATGGTAGAGGCGGTGTTCATCAGCTCAATGTTGTCCAGCGTCCTGCTTGAGTCAAGAACTTCGAAGCGTCTGTCCCTCAAGTTGACATTGAAGACCCAATAGTGCCTCCCTCCTTCCTTATCGGTTACATCATCGCACTCGAGCACTGGCAGCATGACCTGTAAAGCGTGAACAATTTCAGACACAGATACAGGCTGTAGCTAAGAAAAACAGTAAAAGACTTGGTCAATTTAAAAACAGGTTGCAACAAGTATGTGCCAACTAACAGATGTGTCATGTGCAACTGAACATGCTGTGGGTGCGAACTAAAAGAGATGGATCATGTGGGCACAACACTCACCAAGTCTTTCTTCATGAGACGGTTCTTACAATCAAACTTCTTGTTTATGTCATTCACGTTGTGCATCCCTTGCTGTAAATTCATCTGCAGAGATTATAAAGCATGGCTCAAACTCCTTAGTAGATGAAAGGCCTCCATCAATTGGTCAACAAAAAACTGCTACAGAACAAAGATGAAGGTAAAGAAGGTTTTGGAAAAACTTACAGAAAACCTCAGTGGCATAACAACCTTCTTTGACCCTTCTCGTAAGTTATCCATGATGTGTAAGATTCTAGACTCGATAACAATTTTTGAAAGCCATTGAACCGGCTTCATCGAATCAACTAACTCCTTTAAAGAAATGTAGAAAGCACCATACCTGATTATTTCAGGGCTAATTTTTTTTGAAAGCAACAAAAAGACAAGTTAGCTCAAAGGGTCACAGCAGCAAAAAAATGTGCATGAAATTGAAAACAGAACAGTGTGCAACTAAAAGCCCTGTTCTGTGCAACATGCTATGCTTTCTATGCAACTAAGTGGCTGGTCCTGTGCAACTGAAAAAAGATATGTATGTAGGCTGTGGGGAGTTAGTTTACCTGGTAGCTTCATCATTTGCTCCTTCGTGATGCCTGACCCAACACAAGAGCGCAACGTAAAGCTTGTTCACTGCCTCATTGGAGCTGAAAGTCTTCTTCTTGTTGTAGTCAATGAATGGACACCTTTGAGATGCTGCGGGCCTTATTACCCTCCTCTGTCTTCATGCAATAGGTGGTCCCGAAGAACTGCTCGTGCCAGCTTCTGGTTCTGCGCATATCGGGGTGTGGCAATTCTCTGGTGACCCAACATCTAGCTCTTAAGCTATTGCCTTGCCAGCATCAGCAGCAGCGCATCCTTCATTCACAGCTGCTGGGTCCAACTCACACTCATCAATACGAATCACACCGGCTTCCGCTGTTTCTGCTGCTGGAGCAGGTGCTGGAGCATGACCATCTATGCTGAGGTCAAAAGATGGTGCATCGCAGACCCCGTCACCATGATAGGACTTTGATCTTCGTATGGGTTCAAGGACCAGGGCATCTCCTTGCGGCACAAACACAGGTGCATCGTTCACTGACTTGGTTCGCAGTAGTGTTGTAGTTGGCGGCCTTGGAGGCTTGCACCTACTTATAATGTTGAACACCTCCTCTTGTGTTAGTGGTTGCTGAAAGTAAGCTCTTGGTGATGCAGGCTTGCTTGGATGATGTGTGCTGGCTCTTGGGGACGGCAATTTGGTAGTAGGATCACCTTCTTTTGTGTTTGGCATTGAAGCATCTCTATGAGTAGGCACCTTGGGGCTTGCAGTTGTAGTGGTGCCTTCCTGAGCAGCTGTGGTAGTTTTGACTATGATCACGCTGCTAGATGACACATCAGTTGGCACATTGGTATCTGTAGTTGGCATCTTTCCAGTCTGAGTTGGCAGCAAGCTAGCAGAACTTGGCACCCCTGCATCAATGGCTTCGGCTCGCAGTTCTCTCTCGTCTCTGAACCCCAAACTTTTTGTTGCTTGTTCCCCCTTTGTGCTCCTAGCAAACTTGACAATCTTTTGTTGCTTAGATGGTTTTGGTGGGACTGTTGAAAGGGGAGTCTTCCCCTTGATCTGTTGAACTCCTGTGATGGTGGTTGGCTCTCTGCTCACTACAGTTGGCGTATCAGTTTGAAGCACAACTTCCATGACCATATTTACTTCAGCATCTGCACTCACCATCTTCTCCTTGGTTTGAGGCAACTGCAGATTCTTCTTCATTGAAACTGCTTTATGCTTCTGGACCACGTGAGGGTTTGCCATGGATTCTGCCTTACTCTTGCCGGAGCTTAGGTCTGGAAGCTGCTTCAAATATTCCTTATATTTTTCCTTTGAATGAACCCTGTCAAGACCTTTTCCTGCTTCCTCCATGTCAACTTGATTCTTTTCAGCAATACTTGATAAGAACAGGCTCTTGTCAATGACAAAGTTGATCTTCTCACACATATCTTGGTCGCTAAAATCTAGAACAGGAAAGGTGGTTGCCAAAGCTGGCTTCAAGTTGCAGAGTTTGAACATATCAATGCTGCTCTGAGACTCTGCTTCGTCATTTTTCTTTGACTTCGGCAAATCCTTGTTTTTCCAGCAAGTTTTGTCGATTAACATCTGTAGTGTGCTCCTGCTACTCAATGAATTGTTGCTGCTCGCAAGGGTGGCAGAAGTGCTAGTCCTCCTGGATGTGTTGCCGCCTGTACCACTAGAACCAGGGGCGCTGTCATCATCGTCATCATCGCTGCTGTCGCTGCCTCCATTGGATCCCCCAACATCATCACCATAACCGTCCTCGTCTTCTTCATCATCGTCTTCTTCCCTCTCACTGCCATCAACTGTTACGCCTTTGTCTTCTCCCCTCTCACTGCCATCAACTGCTGCGCCTTTGTCCCCGTCCCCCTCTTCGGCCTCACCTTCTTCTTCCTCCTCCCCTGCCTCACTATCTTCTTCCTCCTCCTCCTCCTCTCCTTTGTCCTCTTCTTGTGTGTCCTCCTCCTCCTCCTCCTCCTCCTCTTCCTCCTCCTCCTCCTCTGCATCTTCTTCATTGTCATCCTCATCCTTGTCCTCCTCCTCTGATTCATCCGCGTCTGTGTCCCCGTCATCGTCAACATCTATCGCTGCTTCCATTTCCTCATCTTCTTCTGACTCATCCTCAACAAACTCTTCTTCTTGTATAGTTGACCCTCGTCCCTTTCTTTTTGGAGCACGGTGTGACGCCCCGGTTTGCATTGATGGCTGCTATACGTAAGGATCAATATCAGGTTCCTCGTCATCGATCTTGGCAACTGCTTCAATGAAGGTGTCAACCTATTCAGTTACAGCCTTGCACTGGTGATTGACCATTTTCGCAATCTTTCCCTTTTTCTGCATCAACACAAAAAAAAGATTCAGTACTGATTCAGTTAGAAAAAAAATTAAAAATTAAAATGTCTGTAACTGACCATGATGTGCTAAGCAAAAACCGACTAATACACACTTTCTGGCCAACTAAAAACATGATTCTAGCCAACTACACATGCACTGTGGCACAAACCAAAAACATGCATTCTGCCAAGTTGATGCCAATGGTTGTAAACGAACACTTTGACTGTCCAAAAGAACATGTGCAACTACAGAAGCTTATATGTGCAACTGAACATACATCATAGCCAACTGAGTCATGTATTCTCGCAACTACAAAAGTTATACATGTCCAATTGAACATACATCCCAGCCAAAAAGAAAAATGTTTGGTAAGTGGTACAAATTTCTGTATGAAAAACACTAACCTGTGGATTGTAGGTTATTGGTAACTTGGATGCCACAAATGCTTCAGCTTGCAAAATTCCACCAAACAGTGGTGTCTGCTCCATGCCTCTATACTCCTCTTTAAGTTGATGTAAAAAAGAGAAAAAGAAAACAACAAGGTTATCAAAACAGATTTGTGTGTTGAACGAAACCAAACATTATAACCTGTGAAACTACAACAAGATACTAGGGTAGACAATTAGACTATACATATATGCAATTGAACAAAGACACAAAAACTGTGCAACCCACATGGCACCTAAAAAAAGTTTCTACCAACTGATGCCACACATCTGTGCAACAAGATTAGTAAAGCTGTGCAACTTAAAAAAGATGGTGTGCCAATTTAAAATGAACATGTGTGTAGATGCCAAACTTAAAGCTACAAGTTGTGCAACTACATGCATTGTTGTGCCAACTGATGACAGTTTTTGTGCAATTTCCAAAAAAAGTGACCAGACATCAACATGCTACCTAAAAAAGAAGAAACTGTTGAAAAAACAAAGAGAACTCACTTGTAATTTGCCGAACACACCAGGAGAGATCTTATCCTTCTTGATCACCTTGGCAATTAGAGCACTATCCCATGCATTCGATCGTATCGCGCAGTTGCTTACTGGGATGTCGTGGACAAGCTCATCAAGGTATAGTATCTTCACCAGACCCAACAAAAGAAAAGCCAAGTTCAGTTATTATTATGAGTATTTCAGCAAACTATAACTACACAAAAAAGAACAAGAACAGATGGAAAGTGGTCATTTTCACTAACCATCAAGTGATACAAGCAGCACCAGACAGTTTGCTTCTCCTGGTCCATGTTCCGGAAAGCTTCATTAATGTGTTCTGCTACAAAGAGGCAGATGTTTGTGTTCTTGATCATTTCATGATCTAGCACAAGTCCGTAACACTTCGGGCTGAGCTTCAAGGCCGTGGTTGGTGCTAGGAAAGTGCTAAAGGCAACCGCAAGCCAGGCCATAAAGAATGTTTCATCTGTTCTTCCAACCATATCCTCAATCATCTTGAGCCATGTAGTGATCTGGGGATGAGAATTTCCAGGTATGTTGAAATCCTATCTGAATCTCCTAGTGGCATTCTTGTCAACTAAATATCTGACTTTTTGACCCCTGTTTGGGAGATCAAATACCCTCTGAACACTGTCAGCATCGACACAGATCCTTCCCCTTCCTGGGAAAACCATTTCAGAGGTCTGTGGCTGGTAGGACTGCACCAGGAACTTAGTGAGGTCCGCTGGAAGTGTGTCTGATAAGTTCAATAACCTCCCGAACAACCTCGAAACTAGCTCTGACTTCTGTGGTGGGGTTAGAGAGGCATTGAAATTTGCAAACCGCGCTGGTGATGCCCTTATCCTGCCCGCTTGTGATGGCCGCTCCAAAAGTTCCCCTGCAACCACCTCAACTCCTTCACCTCTGGCCTGTTGATGAGAATATAAAAACATTAAGGAAACATTAAAAACAAGAGAAACAACAAGAACGAAAAAAATTCTAGCAATCATCATTTGGATCAGTATTGGGAAAAGCTATATATTCATAAAATGGATCATGCCAACTAATATGATGTATTTGTGCAACTAATAAAGATCATGAGGACAACTGAAGAATGCCAGTGTGCAACCTTCAAAAAAACTAAGAAAATACACGATACCTGGCAACTACAAAAACTTCTAGCGGATGTGCCACAATAAGAAATGATATTGCAACATGATAACAGCAACTAAAAAAGGTTTGCAAGGAACTGTTCAATAGCTCATAAACAGAAAAAAACCACATACCTCAGCATCTGTTGCGGAAGATGCGACAGCTCCTCCAGCAACTGCTGCCTGCACAAAAAAAGGACCAGTGATGTCAACTATAAAGAAGCCAACTTGTCAACTACAAGATGCCAACTAAGTGCCAACTAATGACCAGTGATCAACTGCATTTAGATCAAGATGACTAGAGATGTCAACTACAAGGTTGTTATTGACAAACAAAAAACAAAAATAGTGGTGAGAACTGCTGCATAATTTCATCAGCTTCTAAAAAGCGAGAAACACTTATATTCGAGAATTTACTTACCCTAGAAGATGACTCAACTCCCTTTCGAAGTGCTGCACATCTAGTCCGCTTTACAACACGGAATTGATCAGCATCCTAAGAAAAAATAAAAAACATGAGCATGGGAAAAAATAAAAAAATGTTATATGACCCAAACAAAACCGAAAAATGGGCTTATGTCATCAGCATGCCACTTACCTCAACATCCTCTCCCTGCTCAACACTCCGCGCAGGTCGTGGCTGGCGATTAGCAGGACACTTCGAGTTCCGGCGAAGCGACTGACTTCCAGAACGCTGATTAAGCAACCCAAAAAAGAAAAGAAAACATGAAAAAAAGGACATTAGCATACATGCATAAGTTGAAACCAACTCAAAAACATAGAAAAAGTGAAACAAAAATACATCTTCTTCATTGCCATGAGCATCTCCTCCTATTATAACCATTTTTGCCCTGCGGGAGGAAATACAACAAAAGAAAATATAGTTAGAAGATGCGGAAACAAACTAGAGAAATCATAGAAGGTTTGCTTTGAACTGCATACATCTACACATAAGCAGGACACAAAATGCAAAAAACCAAAAAACATGTGGACAACCAACTACTACAATGATGCAACCAACTGGGCAGTAAACCTTGTGCAAATTGGACAGCATATAAGCCAACTAACTATTTTCTGCCTAGGTATTACTTGCCAACTGTGACAAGTAATACATGAGGGGAAACACATGAAAACTACCACATCCACAACAAAGACTTGCACATTGAGAAAAATTAAATTGGAAAATTGGCAAGCATTGGTACTAATTTGCACAATCAAGGGGCCCTAGTTGCACAAAGCAGGAGAAAACACATGAACCACCACAGCAACCACAAGGCTGGTGGATTGGGTAGACCATTGGTGCTAAATTGCACAAACAAACTGGCAACCATTGGTGCTATATTGCACAAACAAGAGTCCCTAATTGCACACATCATAGGGGAAAACAGCACAGTCAACTAAATAGAGCAACTAGCACAAAGTGTATAACATATGGACAACCAAGCCAACTAGTAAAGGTGATGCAGCCAACTGAGCAGGCAACTTGTGCAACTGAACACCGTATGGACATCCAACTAGTACAAAATAGTGAGCCAACTGACCAAAGCAACTGCTGCAACTACAGAGCATATGGACAGCCAAGTACTATATGGACGCAGCCAACTGAGCAGAATTTTGTGCAACTAACCACCTAAATTATTGGAAATTACTGAACACCAACTACAAAATCATCCAATGCATTGCGCACAACATTGGGCACATCTAATACAACTTGCAGAATGACTAAGAATCATGAACAGATCTCAAAACTCTCCAAAATTGAACGGAACATGAACTAAACAGCGAAATCGCCCTAAAACAGCGTCGTGGACATGTATCCCTTCTACCTAACGACTACCGCGTACCCTGACCAACTACACGTTGACCCTGGCCAGCTCCACCTCCCCTCGCCCCGCCGCCAGCCATGGCCTCCCCCTCCCTAATGCTGCCCTCCTCCCCCTCTGTCTGCCACCACCACCAACCCTCCTCCTCCAACCTCGGCCAGCTCCACCTCCGCACCCAGCACCCGCCCTCCCGCCTCGCCCTCCTCCGCTCCCTCCCGCTCCGCCTCCGCCTCGCCATTCCC
>NC_057801.1:770270074-770281241 GCF_018294505.1 Triticum aestivum
CGCCCATTCGATGGAGAGGATGGCAAGGAGGAAGACGAAGATGGAATGGGGGAGAGAGCACGCTGCGGGCGAGGGATTTCAGGCACTGATTTCGAAACCGCCGCCCACGACCCCCACTAGTCCCTCCTCTACCGCTTACAGGTGGGCCTGGCCACGTCCGGGGCGCGGCACCAATCCAGACCAGGTGGCACCTGGCGGATCCGGGCGCGATCGTTGGCGCGATCGTGCGGCCAGGAAGCGGCCGCCCGGTCCAGTTAGTTGGTCCGCGGCCACTTTTTAGGATTTAGGATAAGTTTTCTCATGATCTCTCATCGAACCAGTGACTCTTTTGGTTAATGGAGGTTGATTTGGGATGCAGCGTGTACACTGTTGGAAATATGCCCTAGAGGCAATAATAAAAGGATTATTATTATATTTCCTTGTTCATGATAATTGTCTTTTATTCATGCTATAATTGTATTATCCAGAAATCGTAATACATGGTAAGCCTCTAGTTGACTAGCTCGTTGGTCAACAGATAGTCATGGTTTCCTGACTATGGACATTAGATGTCGTTGACAACGGGATCACATCATTAGGAGAATGATATGATGGACAAGACCCAATCCTAAGCATAGCACAAGATCGTGTAGTTCGTTTTGCTAGAGCTTTTCCAATGTCAAGTATCTCTTCCTTAGACCATGAGATTGTGTAACTCCCAGATACCATAGGAGTGCTTTGGGTGTACCAAACGTCACAACGTAACTGGGTGACTATAAAGGTGCACTACGGGTATCTCCGAAAGTGTCTGTTGGGTTGACACGGATCGAGACTGGGATTTGTCACTCCGTATTACGGAGAGGTATCACTGGGCCCACTCGGTAGTGCATCATCATAATGAGCTCAAAGTGACCAAGTGTCTGGTCATGGGATCATGCATTACGGTACGAGTAAAGTGACTTGCCGGTAACAAGACTGAACGAGGTATTGGGATACCGACGGTCGAGTCTCGGGCAAGTAACATACCGACTGACAAAAGGAATAGTATACGGGGTTGTTTGAATCCTCGACATCGTGGTTCATCCGATGAGATCATCGAGGAGTATGTGGGAGCCAACATGGGTATCCAGATCCTGCTGTTGGTTATTGACTGGAGAGCCGTCTCGGTCATGTCTGCATGTCTCCCGAACCCGTAGGGTCTACACACTTAAGGTTCGGTGACGCTAGGGTTGCATGAATATGAGTATGCAGCAAACCAAATGTTGTTCGGAGTCCCTGATGAGATCCCGGACGTCACGAGGAGTTCCGGAATGGTCCGGAGGTAAAGAATTATATATAGGAAGTGCTGTTTCGGCCATCGGGAAAGTTTCGGGGTCACCCGATATTGTACCGGGACCACCGGAAGGGTCCCGGGGGTCCACCGGGTGGGGCCACCTATCCCGGAGGGCCCCGTGGGCTGAAGTGGGAGGGGAACCAGCCCCTAGTGGGCTGGTGCGCCCCCCCTTGGGCCCCCTACGCCTAGGGTTGGAAACCCTAGGTGGGGGGCGCACCACTTGCCTTGGGGGGCACTCCACCCCCCCTGGCCGCCGCCCCCTTGGGAGATTGCATCTCCCAGGGCCGGTGCCCCCCCCTGGGGGCCTATATAAAGGAGGGCAGGGGGAGGGCAGCCGCATCCTGTGCATTGGTGCCTCCCTCCACCTGCTACACCTCGTCCTCCTCCCGCAGCAGCTTGGCGAAGCCCTGCCGGAGTTCTGCTGCATCCACCACCACGCCGTTGTGCTGCTAGATCATCATCAACCTCTCCTTCCCCCTTGCTGGATCAAGGAGGATAGTCATCCGCTCCGTACGTGTGTTGAATGCGGAGGTGCTGTCCGTTCGGCACTTGGTCATCGGTGATTTGAATCACGGCGAGTATGACTCCATCATCACCGTTCTCTTGAACGCTTCCGCACGCGATATACAAAGTGGTATGTAGATGCAATCTCTCTCCCATGACTCTTTGCTTAGATGAACTCATAGATGGATCTTGGTGAAACCGTAGGAAAATTTTTAATTTTCTGCAACGTTCCCCAACAGTGGTATCAGAGCTAGTTCTATGCGTAGTTCTCTATTGCACGAGTAGAACACAATTTTGTTGTGGGCATAGATCTTGTCAACTTGCTTGCCGCTACTAGTCTTTTCTTGCTTCAGCGGTATTGTGGGATGAAGCGGCCCGGACCGACCTTACACGTACGCTTACGTGAGACAGGTTCCACCGACTGACATGCACTAGTTGCATAAGGTGGCTAGCGGGTGTCTGTCTCTCCCACTTTAGTTGGAGCGGATTCGACGAAAATGGTCCTTATGAAGGGTAAATAGAAGTTGACAAAATCACGTTGTGGTTATTCATAGGTAAGAAAATGTTCTTGCTAGAACCCAATTGCAGCCACGTAAAAGATGCAACAACAATTAGAGGACGTCTAACTTGTTTTTGCAGCAATTGTCATGTGATGTGATATGGCCAGAAGTTGTGATGAATGATGAATGATATATTGTGATGTATGAGATCATGTTCATGTAATAGGAATCACGACTTGCATGTCGATGAGTATGACAACCGGCAGGAGCCATAGGAGTTGTCTTTATTTTTGTATGACCTGCGTGTCATTAAAGAACGCCATGTAAATTACTTTAATTTATTGCTAAACGTGTTAGCCATAGAAGTAGAAGTAGTCGATGGCGTGACAACTTCATGAAGACACGGTGATGGAGATCATGATGATGGAGATCATGGTGTCATGCCGGTGACGAAGATGATCATGGAGCCTCGAAGATGGAGATCAAAGGAGCTATATGATATTGGCCATGTCATGTCACTATTATATAATTGCATGTGATGTTTATTATGTCTTATGCATCTTGTTTACTTAGAGCGACAGTAGTAAATAAGATGATCCCTTATAACAATTTCATGAAAGTGTTCCCCCTAACTGTGCGCCGTTGCTAAAGTTCGTCGTTTTGAAGCACCACGTGATGATCGGGTGTGATAGATCCTTACGTTCACATACAACGGGTGTAAGACAGTTTTACAGATGCATAAACACTTAGGGTTAACTTGACGAGCCTAGCATGTACAGACATGGCCTCGGAACACAAGAGACCGAAAGGTCGAACATGAGTCGTATGGAAAATATGATCAACATGGAGATGTTCACCGATGATGACTAGTCCGTCTCACGTGATGATAGGACACGGCCTAGTCGACTCGGATCGTGTAACACTTAGATGACTAGAGGGATGTCAAATCTGAGTGGGAGTTCATTAAATAATTTGATTAGATGAACTTAGTTATCATGAACTTAGTCTAAAATCTTTGCAAAATATGTCTTGTAGATCAAATGGCCAACGCTCATGTCAACATGAAATTCAACGCGTTCCTAGAGAAAACCAAGCTGAGAGATGATGGCACCAACTATTCGGACTGGGTCCGGAACCTGAGGATCATCCTCATACCAGCCAAGAAAGATTATGTCCTAGATGCACCGCTAGGTGAAGCACCCATCCCAGAGAACCAAGATGTTATGAACACTTGGCAGTCACGTGCTGATGATTACTCCCTCGTTCAGTGCGGCATGCTTTACAGCTTAGAACCGGGGCTCCAAAAGCGTTTTGAGCGACACGGAGCATATGAGATGTTCGAGGAGCTGAAAATGGTTTTTCAAGCTCATGCCCGGGTCGAGAGATATGAAGTCTCCGACAAGTTCTATAGTTGTAAGATGGAGGAAAACAGTTCTGTCAGTGAGCACATACTCAAAATGTCTGGGTTGCACAACCGCCTGTCCCAGCTGGAGATCAACCTCCCGGACGAGGCAGTCATTGAAAGAATCCTTTAGTCGCTCCCACCAAGCTACAAGAGCTTTGTTTTGAACTATAATATGTAGGGGATGGTGAAGACCATTCCTGAAGTATTTTCCATGCTGAAGTCAGCAGAGGTTGAAATCAAGAAAGAACATCATGTGTTGATGGTCAATAAGACCACTAAGTTCAAGAAGGGCAAGGGCAAGAAGAACTTCAAGAAGGACGACAAAGATGTTGCCGCGCCCGGTAAGCCAGTTGCCGGGAAGAAGTCAAAGAATGGACCCAAGCCTGAGACTGAGTGCTTTTATTGCAAAGGGAAGGGTCACTGGAAGCGGAACTGCCCCAAATACTTAGCGGACAAGAAGGCCGGCAACACTAAAGGTATATTTGATATACATGTAATTGATGTGTACCTTACCAGTACTCGTAGTAACTCCTGGGTATTTGATACTGGTGTCGTTGCTCATATTTGTAACTCACAGCAGGAGCTGCGGAATAAGCGGAGACTGGCGAAGGACGAGGTGACGATGCGCGTCGGGAATGGTTCCAAGGTCGATGTGATCTCCGTCGGCACGCTACCTCTACATTTACCTACGGGATTAGTTTTAAACCTCAATAATTGTTATTTAGTGCCAAGTTTGAGCATGAACATTGTATCTGGATCTCGTTTAATACGAGATGGCTACTCATTTAAATCCGAGAATAATGGTTGTTCTATTTATATGAGAGATATGTTTTATGGTCATGACCTGATGGTCAATGGTTTATTCTTAATGAATCTTGAACGTAATGTTACACATATTCATAGTGTGAATACCAAAAGATGTAAAGTTGATAACGATAGTCCCACATACTTGTGGCACTGCCGCCTTGGTCACATTGGTGTCAAGCGTATGAAGAAGCTCCATGCTGATGGACTTTTAGAGTCTCTGGATTATGAATCATTTGACACATGCGAACCATGCCTCATGGGCAAAATGACCAAGACCCCGTTCTCCGAAACAATGGAGCGAGCAACCAACTTATTGGAAATCATACATACCGATGTGTGCGGTCCAATGAGCGTTGAGGCTCGCGGAGGATATCGTTATGTTCTCACTCTCACTGATGACTTGAGTACATATGGGTATGTCTACTTGATGAAACACAAGTCTGAGACCTTTGAAAAGTTCAAGGAATTTCAGAATGAAGTAGAGAATCAACGTGACCGAAAGATAAAATTCCTACGATCGGATCGTGGAGGAGAATATTTAAGTCACGAATTTGGTACACACTTAAGAAAATGTGGAATCGTTTCACAACTCACGCCGCCTGGAACACCTCAGCGTAACGGTGTGTCCGAACGTCGTAATCGCACTCTATTGGATATGGTGCTATCTATGATGTCTCTTACCGATTTACCGCTATCATTTTGGGGATACGCTCTAGAGACAGCTACATTCACTTTAAATAGGGCACCATCTAAATCCGTTGAGAGGACACCGTATGAATTATGGTTTGGGAAGAAACCTAAGCTGTCGTTTCTAAAAGTTTGGTGATGCGATGCTTATGTCAAGAAACTACAACCTGAAAAGCTCGAACCCAAGTCGGAAAAATGCGTCTTCATAGGATACCCTAAGGAAACCATTGGGTATACCTTCTACTTAAGATCCGAGGGCAAGATCTTTGTTGCCAAGAACGGATCCTTTCTGGAAAAAAGAGTTTCTCTCGAAAGGAGTAAGTGGGAGGAAAGTAGAACTCGATGAAGTACTACCTCTTGAACCGGAAAGTAGTGCAGCTCAGGAAAATGTTCCTGTGGTGCCTACACCGACTGGAGAGGAAATTAATGATGATGATCAAGGTCCTTCGGATCAAGTTGCTACTGAACTTCGTAGGTCCACAAGGACACGTTCCACACCAGAGTGGTATGGCAACCCTGTCCTGGAAATCATGTTGTTAGACAACGGTGAACCTTCGGACTATGAAGAAGCGATGGCGGGCCCAGATTCCAACAAATGGCTAGAAGCCATGCAATCCGAGATAGAATCCATGTATGAAAACAAAGTATGGACTTTGACTGACTTGCCCAATGATCGGCGAGCGATAGAAAACAAATGGATCTTTAAGAAGAAGACAGACGCGGATAATGTCACCATCTATAAAGCTCGACTTGTCGCTAAGGGTTATCGGCAAGTTCAAGGGATTGACTGCGATGAGACTTTCTCTCCCGTAGCGGAGCTTAAGTCCGTTCGAATCATGTTAGCAATTGCCGCATACTATGATTATGAGATATGGCAGATGGACGTCAAAACAGCATTCCTTAATGGTTATCTTAAGGAAGAGCTGTATATGATGCAGCCAGAAGGTTTTGTCGATCCTAAGAATGCTAACAAAGTATGCAAGCTCCAGTGATCCATTTATGGGCTGGTGCAAGCATCTCGGAGTTGGAACATTCGCTTTGATGAGATGATCAAAGCGTTTGGGTTTATGCAGACTTATGGAGAAGCCTGCGTTTACAAGAAAGTGAGTGGGAGCTCTGTAGCATTTCTCATATTATATGTAGATGACATACTTTTGATGGGAAATGATATAGAATTCTTGGACAGCATTAAGGCCTACTTGAATAAGTGTTTTTCAATGAAGGACCTTGGAGAAGCTGCGTACATATTAGGCATCAAGATCTATAGGGATAGATCGAGACGCCTCATAGGTCTTTCACAAAGCACATACCTTGATAAGATTTTGAAGAAGTTCAAAATGGATCAGTCCAAGAAAGGGTTCTTGCCTGTATTGCAAGGTGTGAGATTGAGCTCGGCTCAATGCCCGACCATGGCAAAAGATAAAGAAGAGATGAGTGTCATCCCCTATGCCTCAGGCATAGGATCTATTATGTATGCCATGCTGTGTACCAGACCTGATGTAAACCTTGCCGTAAGTTTGGTAGGAAGGTACCAAAGTAATCCTGGCAAGGAACACTTGACAACGGTCAAGAATATCCTGAAGTACCTGAAAAGGACAAAGGACATGTTTCTCGTTTATGGAGGTGACGAAGAGCTCGTCGTAAAGGATTACGTCGACGCTAGCTTCGACATAGATCTGGATGACTCTAAGTCACAAACCGGATACGTGTATATGTTGAATGGTTGAGCAGTAAGCTAGTGCAGCTGCAAGCAGAGCGTCGTGGCGGGATCTACATGTGAAGCGGAATACATGGCAGCCTCGGAGGCAGCGCATGAAGCAATATGGGTGAAGGAGTTCATCACCGACCTAGGAGTCATACCCAATGCGTCGGGGCCGATCAAACTCTTCTGTGACAACGCTGGAGCTATTGCCCTTGCCAAGGAGCTCAGGTTTCACAAGAAGACTAGGCACATCAAGCGTCGTTTCAACTCCATCCGCGAAAATGTTCAAGATGGAGACATAGATATTTGCAAAGTACATACGGATCTGAATGTAGCAGATCCGTTGACTAAACCTCTTCCGCGAGCAAAACATGATCAACACCAGAACTCTATGGGTGTTCGATTCATCACAATGTAACTAGATTATTGACTCTAGTGCAAGTGGGAGACTGTTGGAAATATGCCCTAGAGGCAATAATAAAAGGATTATTATTATATTTCCTTGTTCATGATAATTGTCTTTTATTCATGCTATAATTGTATTATCCGGAAATCGTAATACACGTGTGAATACATAGACCACAATACGTCCCTAGTAAGCCTCTAGTTGACTAGCTCGTTGGTCAACAGATAGTCATGGTTTCCTGACTATGGACATTAGATGTCGTTGACAACGGGATCACATCATTAGGAGAATGATGTGATGGACAAGACCCAATCCTAAGCATAGCACAAGATCGTGTAGTTCGTTTTGCTAGAGCTTTTCCAATGTCAAGTATCTCTTCCTTAGACCATTAGATCGTGTAACTCCCGGATACCGTAGGAGTGCTTTGGGTGTACCAAACGTCACAACGTAACTGGGTGACTATAAAGGTGCACTACAGGTATCTCCGAAAGTGTCTGTTGGGTTGACACGGATCGAGACTGGGATTTGTCACTCCGTATTACGGAGAGGTATCACTAGGCCCACTCGGTAGTGCATCATCATAATGAGCTCAAAGTGACCAAGTGTCTGGTCATGGGATCATGCATTACGGTACGAGTAAAGTGACTTGCCGGTAACGAGACTGAACGAGGTATTGGGATACCGACGATCGAGTCTCGGGCAAGTAACATACCGACTGACAAAAGGAATAGTATACGGGGTTGTTTGAATCCTCGACATCGTGGTTCATCCGATGAGATCATCGAGGCGTATGTGGGAGCCAACATGGGTAGCCAGATCCCGCTGTTGGTTATTGACCGGAGAGCCGTCTCGGTCATGTCTGCATGTCTCCCGAACCCGTAGGGTCTACACACTTAAGGTTCGGTGACGCTAGGGTTGTATGAATATGAGTATGCAGCAAACCGAATGTTGTTCGGAGTCCCGGATGAGATCCCGGACGTCACGAGGAGTTCCGGAATGGTCCGGAGGTAAAGAATTATATATAGGAAGTGCTGTTTCGGCCATCGGGAAAGTTTCGAGGTCACCCAGTATTGTACCGGGACCACCGGAAGGGTCCCGGGGGTCCACCGGGTGGGGCAATCTATCCCGGAGGGCCCCGTGGGCTGAAGTGGGAAGGGAACCAACCCCTAGTGGGCTGGTGCACCCCCCCTGCGCCTAGGGTTGGAAACCCTAGGTGGGGGGGGGGGCGCACCACTTGCCTTGTGGGGCACCCCACCCCCCCTGGCCGCCGCCCCCCTTGGGAGATTGCATCTCCCAGGGCCGCCGCCCCCCCTGGGAGCCTATATAAAGGCGGGCAGGGGGGAGGGCAGCCGCACCCTGTGCATTGGCACCTCCCTCCCCCTGCTACACCTTGTCCTCCTCCCGCAGTAGCTTGGCGAAGCCCTGCCGGAGTTCTGCTGCATCCACCACCACGCTGTTGTGCTGCTGGATCATCATCAACCTCTCATTCCCCCTTGCTGGATCAAGAAGGAGGAGACGTCATCCGCTCCGTACGTGTGTTGAACGCGGAGGTGCTGTCCGTTCGGCACTTGATCATCGGTGATTTGAATCACGGCGAGTACGACTCCATCATCACCGTTCTCTTGAACGCTTCCGCACGCGATCTACAAAGTGGTATGTAGATGCAATCTCTCTCCATGACTCGTTGCTTAGATGAACTCATAGATCGATCTTGGTGAAACCGTAGGAAAAATTTTAATTTTCTGCACCGTTCCCCAACATACACTGCCTCGGGTCCTAGGAATCTGGGTGAACGTTTCACATGTCTTCAAATTGGATTTCCGTATTCGAAAGGGGCGATTTGGTGCCCGTGCCCGTGCTCAGCTAATCCTGATATCTTGACCGAGCGTTGAGCAGTTGGGATCTGCGCCACAGTGTTTTTTCCCAGAGAATACAGTGCCCATTAAATCCTACTCCCTCCTTCCCAAAATATAAGGCGCGATTGACTTTTTACGGTCTTTGATGCACAACTTTGACCACTAATATATATCAAAGTATATGAATTGAACATGTATAAATGACATCGCTGTATTTGTCTTGCAAAGCAATTTTATTTCATATGTATGTATAATAATTTTATAGACATATAATACATAAAAAATATAGTTAAAGTTGTGCAACGAAGACCAGAAAAGTCAAACCGTGCTTTATATTTTGGGAAGGAGAGAGTAATACATAGGCTGGAGTTTGTTACATTTATACGGCCTGGCCCATGCGATAAGCGGGGCTACCGTGCTTTGACGGACGACTGTAACGTCTCGACATTGTCTTCTTTGTTGGGTACTTTATTTTTTCGGCTCTACTAAAAATCAGTCGACTGAATTTTAGTGAAGTCTCAGTCGATTTATTGACCCTTAGATTTTTGTGTTGCTTTAGGATCCGTGCAACTCTGTTGTTTCCTGTATATCAGCCCATATAGGAAACGGACTGGGTGTGCCTGTTTTTTTGTCTTTATTATTTTTGTCGGAGCAGGCTTCAGGTGGTGAGCTGGGCGGAGGTTCTTTTTCTTGTGTGTTGGGCTTTATTTTGCCGGTTGTTTTACAAGGTTTAGGTCTGTTTCTTTTTTTCTTTTTATTTTTTTCTACAGGATGGGAACCAACAGGTAGAGTGAAGTGACTTGTGTGTGTCTTTTTGTTCTTCAGTAGCAGTTCATAGGCCTCAACTTTTTCTATTTTTTTCTACCATTATTTTTATTATTTATTTATTTTTCATTTCATTTTTTCTCTGTTTAGGTTCATACATGACTGTTAAAACTCAGTCGACTCCCTGTTTAGGTTCATATAGGCCTCGACTTTGGTTTGTTCCCATTTTCTTTTTTTTCTTTATTTTCTACTGCTATTATTATTTAGAAAAATATTATCATTTGTTTACACATACATCGATTGCACACAATTGCATGTACATCGGATCACATGCAATTACATGTTTTGTTGTCAGTGTCTGTATGCAACTTTTTCTTTTCAAAAATTTTATCGCCGACACGCCTATCGACCACACACAGTTTCATGCACATCGGCCACACACAATTGTATGTATGTTCATTGGCGTGTAACTTAACTTTTTTCCTTCTCAAAAATATTTGTCACCGGCCAACTAGACTTTGTTTCTGGTTTGAGTTTTTTTTCACTTTGTTTGTGGTTCGAGTAGAGACCAGTAGGGCCAGTTGCATGTTCGACCCTAGGAATGTAACTGCAAGTGTCGCACCCAACTACAACTCCATGTCTTCTAGCCTGGCCGCAACTGGAAGTTTTTGTTTTGTCGGAAGGGGCGCCGGTAGAGGGTGCTGACTAGTTGGAAGCCCGACAACATCCCTGCAACTGCAAGCGCCGGACCCAACCGCAACTGCATGTCCCCTAACATGGTTGCAATTGGACCTTTGTTTTGTCAGAGGGGGCGGCGGGAGAGGGGGCGGGCTAGTTGCATGTCTGACACTAGGAATGCAACTGCAAATGTTGCACCCGACCGCAATTGCACGTCTTGTAACCCGACTGCAACTGGACATTTTTGTTCTGTCGGAGGGGGCGGGTCAGTTGCACGCCCGACAAAAGCCCCACAACTGCAAGTGTCGCACCCGATCGCAATTGTATGTCTTGTAACCCGACCGCAACTGGACTTTTTTGTTCTGTCGGAGGGGGTGGGCCAGTTGCAAACTCGACAACATCCCTGCACTTTCAAGTGCCGCACCCGACCGCAACTGCATGTCCCCAAACATGGTTCCAATTGGACCTTTGATTTTTCGGAGGGGGCGACGGGAGAGGGGGCGGGCTAGTTGCATGTCCGACACTTGGAATGCAACTGCAAGTGT
>NC_057801.1:770281596-770300831 GCF_018294505.1 Triticum aestivum
ACTACATGTCTTGTAACCCGACCGCAACTAGACTTTTTTGTTCTGTAAGAGCAGTTGCAAGCTCGACAACAGCCCCGCAACTACAAGCGCTGCACCCGGCCGCAACTGCATGTCCCTGAACATGGTTTCAATTGGACCTTTGTTTTGTCGGAGGGGGCGGCGGGAGAGGGGGCAGGCCAGTTGCATGTTCAACACTAGGCATGCAACTGCAAGTGTCACACCCGATCGCAACTGCATGTCTTGTAACCCGACCGCAACTGGACTTTTTTGTTCTGTCGGAGGGGGCGCCGGTAGAGGGGCGGGCCAGTTGCAAGCCCGACAACATCCCCGCAACTGCAAGTGTAGCACCCGACCGCAACTGCATGTCTACCACTATTTCTATTTTTCTACTTTTAATTTTATTTTATTTTTTGTAGGTTTTTTATCTATTCTAAATAGTGTTGTTTTTTTATTTTTCAAACGTGCCACCCAGTTGCACGTCGTCCCATGTGCGACTGCATATGTTGTAGTCCACATGCAATTCAAAGCGACATTAGCCGGGGTATAACTAGGGTGTGGGCGGGACGGGGAGCTGAGTGCTTGGGCGGCCCGGTTTACTTTTCTTTATTCATTTCTCTACCATTTTTTCCTTTCTATTTTTATTTTTCCGTTTTGGATTTGTGTTATTTTCCTTTTCTAAATGGTGGTGTTTTGGACTTCTTTTGGGAAAAATGTTGCCACTCGTTTAGCACATGCGTGGGCCGTACACAGTTGCATGTACTCTGGCCATTCGCATTGCACGTCCACTGTCCATGTGCAGCTTAATATTTTTTTTCTATTTGAAAAGTACTGCAATGGGGTTATACACATGTCAGTAGCATGTCCGTCTACCACGTGCAATTTGCATGCCTGTCATTTCTATTTTTAAGGAACTGCAGAAGCTGCACGAACAGCTAATCTTACCTCAGACGATGCACGACAACCTGAAAAACATTAATGATGCATGAACATTTTTTTTTGAGAATCCGATGCATGAACAGTTAATTGACAGAGATAAAATGTAAATGCAAGCCAGCCCAAAGCAGTGAAGCCCATCACAGAAAACAGCAGACAATGGACAACCGAGCCCACAAACAAGCCCAACAAGCAAACATCACAAACCAGGGATCAGAAACTACGATCAAACATGACGATACGTACAAGGATGACGCCATTCGACTGAGATATAGCAAAGTCTCAGTCGACTGAGACCTAGACGGACCCTTCTTTTTTTACTTCTTTGTGGCGATCGATCTTGTTCTTCCTTCGGATCCTGGCGTCCGCTGCAGAGTTATCGCGTTTATCTCTGATGTGTCCGGGCACAAGATGCTGCTCCTCGCCAACCCTAGCACTAACCTTCACGCCGCGCTGTTGCTAGGCCCCAGGCTGCGCGCCTCACTCCCCCCGTCAGATTCATCACCGTCGTGGGTTGACTGGCGACGACCTCGTCTCCCTGTTCACCGTCAATAGCACCTCCGTCGACACCAACATCGCTGACGCCGCCTCCGTCTGGTCCTCTGGTTTCTCGGGCTTGACGTGTGGCGGAGAACATCTGGGGCAAGATGCAACCGCCGGCATAGCTCGACGGTGGGAGGTAGTGCTCCGGCTAGCTCGTCTCGTCTGTGGAGAAGAGCCATCTCCGCGTTCCCAGGGGTGTGCATGTCTCAGACGCTGCGCAATTAGTGGCCGCATCGTACCGGAGCTCCATCGCGTCGTGTCGTGCAGCCGGCAATTAGTGGCTTGCTTCACGCGTGCATGCATGCATGCCAAAGGCTCGTTTCATGCCTCTGTTCCATTTTGGACGTACCTGCGTTACATGCGAGTGGTTTTTAAAAGGAAAAAAAAAATCCAAAACAAACCTTGAATTTGTCGGCGAAAACTAAATCAAACTCTGAAATTAGCACACCAAACTCTCTCATCCCGGTCTATTTCAAAAGAGTCAATTACACTAGTGGTGTCACAACTTGCCATGAATGTGCACTTTGGTGCTACAAGTTGTGAGATACATCAAAGTGGTGAAGAAACTTGGCTCTATCGTGCACATACGGTGCTTTTCTCGGTTTCGTACGAATCTAGCGCTGACTAAGCAAGATAGCATGGCATGGGTCCGACTGGCAGCGACTAGAGGGTGCGGGCCGGCACGTGTGGCGAGAGATTTTACTAAAATCCCCTTGGAATTTTTAATTTTTTGCAAAGAAGGCCCGCGTTGGCTGTACGTAGTACAGAGGTGGCATTTCCTTTATGCGTTTATGACTTGCCTGTTCGGCTACCTCATCTCGAGCTTTCCTCACACCTCTCTCCTCTGGATCGTTTGGAGGCGGAGGCGGCGGTGATCTGGACGACGGCATTGATCGGCGGTGTCGACGACGATGGAGCCCCGCCGACGAGCTCCTGGCGAGGCAGCCCCTGTATACGGTGAGCACGGCTCGATTTCCCTCCTCCGCAGCCCGTGATTTTGGTAGGGTTTTCATCGGTTGGTTCGCTAGCGAGAAGCGTTGAGTTTCGTGTTGATTTCGTCTGCAGATGCTTTTTAGATGGCGTGAGGTTAAAATCCCCCTCGCATTCATCCGTAGTGTCGTTCGTCTCTAGGGTTTAGCACGGGTTTAGAAGGGCCCTTATTTTGTACATGAACAAATCAGATACGTGTTACAATGTAAGTGCTGCAGTCAAAACAGTATATGTGTTACTTATCTGAATTCTTGGACACTTGTTTACTGAAATTTTGCGCACTTGTTAACTGAATATTTCGTCAGTTGTTAACTGAACTTTTGAACACTGTTTAACTGAATATTTGAACAAGTTAGCTGCAAATAAAATGTACATTGTTAATAGAATGTTCAGAAATTTATTAGTTAGTTGTTGTTTTCAGAAATTTATGTAATGTACTATTCGTTGTTAACTGAATATGTTTGTGCATTGTAATCCGAATTACTTTGGCACTGTATGCAATGTAGGTGATTTTGATGGACTATTCACTGTTGAGATTCATCACAAGGGATTTTTTCTGTGGAGCTGGCAGCAGCAGGACATACATGGACTATCAAGTTGATTGGTTTGATGGCTGTGATAGTGACACATGGTCTATACTGTGGATTGAGGATTTTCTTAAGCAACTGGGTTATGACAGAGATAGTGGAAAACATGAAGTATTTTGGTGTCAGCCTGGAAGAACACTTGGTGAAGGAATGAAAGAAATGAAATCTGATGCTGACTGCCTTGCAATGATAGCAGCTAGTACACAACACAAGAATTTGTTACTGATCATAGACCATGGAGATACATTGAACAATTTAGTAAGAGATGATGTTGTAGTTCAAGGGGTTCCTGAATTGCCAAAGGTCATAACTCCAAGGAAAGACAACAAGGGCAAAGAACAAGCTACCTCACGTAAAGTTGCTACTATGAGAAGTAAGAGGAGTAACAACAAGGCAAGGGGATTGTTTTCTAAAGGATCATCTTCACAATGTGCTGGTGATGATGTTGAGGAACAAGATGCAGAAGCTGCATTAGATTCTGAGATTGATGAGGATTTTTTTGGCAGCGACTATGATGTAGAGGATGGGGATGATGATTTATTTGAAGATCATGTAGACAAAGAAGTGGATGATCACAGAGAAAGAGTTATGACATGTGACTATGAAACAGAACTAGCAGAAGATGCTCTAGATGACCCTCACATCATGTTATCTAAAGAAGAGAGGGACAATTTGAAGTACCACTTCAAAGGGTTCAATCCTGAGACAGATCTTAATGCTCCTGTATTTAAGTTAGGAATGGCGTTTGGTAGTGTGCAGGAGCTCAGACATGCTATAACTTCTTATAGCATTAGAAATAGAGTTGCAGTAAAAAATAAAAGAAACACAGGCACTACAGTTGAAGCCAGATGCATTATGATTGCACATGGCACCTGAAAGTAGTGAAGGACAGCAGAAAAAACAACTTCATTATAAAGAAGTATTGTGATGACCACACTTGCCCTAAGTCATGGAACCTAAAGGTCTAACTGCTCCATTTTTAACCAAAAAATTCAAAGATGAGTTCAGGGACAATGAGAAGATGCCTTTGAAGAAATTTGAGGAGAAGGTTCAACAAGAATACAATCTCATACCAACCAGGACCAAATTGGGAAGAGCTAGAAGAGAATCTGTGAAGCAGATCAGAGGTGACGATGATGACCAGTACAAGCACTTGTGGGATTATGGAGAGGAGTTGAGGACCACAAACCCTGGCAGCAAGTTTTACCTATGCACAAAGGAAATTTTTGATGAAAAGACTAAGCAAACAAGGAAACACTTTTCGACGCTATATTGGTCATTGGATGCTTGCAAGAGAGGCTGACTACTGGGAGGCAGACCCATCATATTTATAGAAGGATGCCACATTAAGATAAGGTACAAAGGGAATTTGCTGACAGTAGTGGGTATCGACCCTAATGATTGCATCTACCCCCTAGCATTTGGGATTGTGGAAGTTGAGTCTACTAGCAGCTGGGAGTGGTTTCTGACAGAAATCTTGCTCTACGGTTTCTCATACTAACTGATTCAAGTTACAACAATTTTAATAGTATAGAAACCTTGCTGTACAGTTTCTCATATGAACTAATTCAATTTTGAAGCTCTCTTCTCTTAAAACAAAATTTTGGTTCTGTGTGAGTTGGTTTTTAAGTTTCACATTTCTCTTCGACAACAAACAGTACTGTCAACTGCAAGAATTAGATAAGAATTTGACATGAAACCACACTTCTTAAATACCAAACACTACATTCTGTTCACATGTTTCAGTACACATAACTCCTCTCTAAATAGGAACTGGATACATCACTTCCTGTCAAAGATTGTGAACACGGTTGCAACTAATCCAAAGTACATGCACACAGCAAACATAATCATCCTATCTCTAGATTGAAGCTGGTCTCTATGCATCCTTCCAGTCATCTTCTTCTCCATCTTGTGCTTCTCCTTCTCTGCTTCTATCTCACCAACTATCTCCACCAGCTTCATCTCTCCAGCACCTCATTCTTCTTAGCTAATTCGCTAGGACACTTCTTTCCCTCCCCTGCCATGGTTTGTTAATCCATTTGACATAAGCAGAAGTCCTAGCATCTTGTTCAGTCAATAAGGTTTATGTTATCAAGAGTAATTATCAACACCACAATGTAATGCATGACAAAAATTGCACGACAGAGAGGGGTCAGAGAGGACAGAGAGGGTCAGAGAGTAGAGAGGATGAGAGAGACCGCGTGAGCTAACCTCAGGTTCAATGGCTCGTCGCTGTGCTCACTTCTCCACCTTCGCCGCCGTCCTCAATGCAGAAGACGACTGCCGCCGTGCTCGACGCAGAAGACCGCTGCCGCCATGCTCGATGCAGAAGACCGCCACCGCGGTGCTCAAAGCAAAATACCGCCGCCGCCGTGCTCGACGGAGAAGACCGGCGCCGTCCTGCTCAAAGCACAAGAACGCTGCCACCATGCTCTGCAAAATGGGGAACGAGGGTTAGGGATTTGGCCACCTCTGTACGTACAGCCAACGCGGGCCTTCTTTGCAAAAAATTAAAAATTCCAAGGGGATTTTACTAAAATCTCTCTCCACACGCGCCGGCCCGCACCCTCTGGTCGCTGCCAGTGGGACCCATGCCATGCTGGCTTGCTTAGTCAGCGCTAGATTCGTACGAAACCGAGAAAAGCACCGTATGTGTACGATAGAGCCAAGTTTCTTCACCACTTTGATGTATCTCATAACTTGTAGCATCAAAGTGCACATTCATGGCAAGTTGTGACACCACTAGTATAATTGACTTTTCAAAACTTGAGAGGACTTAACCGGTATTTGCTGAATTGGGCCGGCCCATTAGCGGTGTCGCTCCCGCGCGCGCCTTGCTCTGGGTTTTCTTTGTTTTTTTATGTTTTCTTTTTTCTTTTTTACACATGTCTATTTTTTCTTCGTACCCAATGTTCACTTTTAACGCACACATCAAATATTAAACTTTCGATAGTTTCAAATACATTATGTACATTTTGAAATTAAATGTTTTCAATTTTTTTGAATACATGGTTATATTTTTCCAAATACATGTTTACATTTTTTAGTGACAATAAACATTTTATAAAACTAAACGAACACTCTTTTGCATAGTTCAACATTTTTGAATTTGTAGACACTTTTTTCAAACACATGCTAAGTATATTCTCTTAAGTGTAAGACACAATTTTTTACAACACACAAACATTTTTTTTACATTGTACACACATTTTTGTTTGAAAACGTCACAAACACATTTTTTTGAAACTCGTGAACATTATTGAAATGCTACATTTTTTGAATCACAGAAATACTATTATACATTGTACACACATTTGTTTGAATTGGTCTGTATATTATTTTAAACTTGTGATATTTTTTAGATTTCACAAAATATTTTCTTACAATTTGTTCAGATTTCGATATTTCTTCCTATTTTGTAAATTTTTCAAAAAACATTCACAGTTTAAAATTATGTCCGGGCGTCAGAAAATGTTTATATTTCAAAAAGTGTTCGCTCTTAAAAAATTTGTTCAGTTTTCAGAAAAGAAAAGCTCGCTTCATGTCTGGTTGGACGGCCCAACAATCCGAAACATTTTCTAAAAACATTATTTATAAAATTCTAAAAACATTATTTATAAAATGTGACACAATTATTAAAAATCCTAAACATTTTCATAGCATGTGAAAAACAGTTGAAATTCTGAACAATTTTTAGAATTGTTTTTGAAATCAGAAACGGTTTTTAAAAATGTGAATAGAATTTCTAAATTCCAGAAAAAATAAAAACATAAAAGGAATTGAATTTGTGCGATAAATAAAAAACATGAATACTTTTTAACTTCGAATTTTTAGAAATGCGCGAATATATTTTAAAGTTCACGATTTCTTGTTGTGTTATAGTGGGCTGGCCCAAATTCTTAGTAGCAGGTTATCCCGGCCGGGATTTTCTTATTCCCAGTGTGACAAACAGGTCTAAGGTCTAAAATAGACAGGGATTACAAGTTAGAGTTCCAATTTCCGGGATTCAAAGTTCAGGGTTTGATTTAGTTTTCATCTACAATTTCAAGGTTTGTTTTGGACTTTTTCCTTTTTAAAAGCCCTGATGCGTGTGACAGTGAAGTGTACGGAAATAGTCCCCCGTCCAGTATAAGATGCTTTTGCAAGCTAGATTAGCTGGTAAAACCGTCTTACATAAGAGGAGTTTTTGTTAAAATGGATCACATACGCATTCGTTTTGACAGAATAGACCACCTACAGCCTGTATTGTCAGAAAAGACCACGCACGTCGTGGCGGTAGGTCTGGCTGCCAACACGTGGAACGTGCCGCCACAGTGGGAGACGGCAGGACATGCCGTCACAGCCCGTGGCGGCACCCCGAGCAGTGTAGGATTTCGGTGGAGCGAGGAACGGAAAGCGGACAATGTGGGCCCCGCCGCCCCCACGTCAGGCGGCGCACTGTGACATGGAGGCTGCCTCCGCAGCGCACGGCGGCACACTCTGTTTTCCTCCTGGCTAGCGCTCTTGGACGTGACGTGCTGATGTGGTCGATCATCCATCGACCGGCTCCCTCCTTGTCGTGTCCTGAATCACGGTGAACTACGAGTACTTAAACGTAATCTGGCTGGCTAGTGCTAGTACCACAAATAAAATTTCAGGAGGCATATTCAGCAAAAATCATTATGTATTGTGTAACCTGTAGCCCCAGGTGATTAATCTAACAAGCGCGGACAGGATTACTGCATTGCGGACTGGTAATCTAACAGATCACATGTACTAGTATCAACTCTTCATCAGATAAAACAAACGCACAGCTCAGCCGGAAAATGGAGCCTGCCGCCGCATTCTATGGCGGCAGCATCCACGTCGCAGTGTGCCGCCTGAGCTGGTGGCAGCAGGGCCAACCATGTCCATTTTCCTGCTAGACATGTCGCCACGGTGCATGGAGTCTTTTTTGTCAATACGATCTACAGGTGGTCTTTTTTGTCTATACGAAAGCGTATGTGGTCTTTTTTGACAAAAAGAAAATCACATAACAGAACTGAGGAAGCACTAAAAATCTGACGCCAATTTTTTTGACATGTGCAATCTAACATTTATCATGGCAATTGATATTAGCGTGACGAGGATAAATTTAGTTTGTAAACACATCAATTTTTTGACAAAAAATAACTGGAGACATATTTGTCGTGCTTGCCAACTAAACTTGCTATCATCAGTGAATATAACTTATCATAAAAAATGCTCGATTTGTCATGATAAAAATTCTGACATCACCTTTTTAACTGGGCTGAAGATACTGCATGCAATACTTTTCGTGAATCCCTCTTAAAAAGCTACAAAAGGTCATTCGTTTGAAAATATCTCCTGGCTCCTGCGCAAGCGTTGCCATTAAGAGTGACAACTGACAACTTAGTAAAGCACTTCCTTATTAAACTTTTAGCAAGACGGTGCATAGGGCAGGCATGTGTTCATTTTTTATGTAGAAAAGGCTACCGCTCGGCTTTAAATTAACAAAGCCCTTACAGTAATTCAAAACTAGACAACATCACCTAGCACAGACAAAAAATAAATGACAGTATACGATGATGCCGGGGAACAGTCACACAAACTAGTAAACAAAAAGCCAACATCGATAGGAAAGAAGAACTGATTGGGGTCTTCTGTGTTCTCTTCCGCGATCAAGCAACCATAGCTAAGACTGAAGCCATGTCGAGAAACATGGGAGGCCATGTCATCGCCAACACCTAAGACGTCAACAACGATAACGCCATCTAGCTCCATTGCGATGAAAGGGCGCCGAGTCGTCGGGCGATGGCTACGCTCACCACCCTAGAGCCTGGATGAAAACTGTCGTCGAGTTCCCCCATAACCGACACTTGTACAACCTTGATAGCTCCACCATTGAGGCCACAGGACCGTGAACACAAAGAGAAGAAGTTGTCGTCCAACACAAAGAGAAGAAGATGAGCTGGATCTGGATCATCTTCTTCTTCTACCTCCCGCTTTCGGCTGCTTCCGCTGCCCGCGGCAGGCCACGCTCCCACGACCGCCTCGCCGCACCGTCCACCCCTGAACCATCCTGATACGTCTTTAATGTATCTATTTTTTCTAACGCTTCTTTTTTTGATTTGGACTCTAATTTACATGAATTGAATGAAACAAACCCCATGTTGACGTTGTTTTCAGCAGAACTATCATGGTATTGTTTTTGTGTAAAAATAAAAGTTTTCGGAATGGAACAAAACTTTGCGAGGATTTTTTATATCAATAAAGAGAATTTTTGGAGCCAAGAGATACCTGTGGGGGGCACCTGGGAGGGCACAACCCACCAGAGCGCGCCTGCCCCGCTCCCCCTAGGCGCGCTCAGGTGGGTGCTGCCCACCTGGTGGCCCCGCTGATCCTGAAACTGATGTTATAAAATCACATTATTTCAGAAAAATCAGGGAGAAGGAATTGTCGCGTTTCATGAGACGAAGCCGCCGTTGTCTCCTGTTCTTCATCGGGAGGCCAGATCTGGAGTCCGTTTGGGGCTCCGAGGAGCAGGATCTTCGATCTTCGTCATCACCAACACATCTACATCGCCAATTCCATGATGCTCCCTACCGGGAGTGAGTAATTCCTTCGTAGGCTTGCCGGTCGGTGAGGAGTTGGATGAGATTCATCATGTAATCGAGTTAGTTTTGTTAGGGCTTGATCCCTAGTATCCACTATGTTCTAAGATTGATGTTGCTATGACTTTGCCATGCTTAATACTTATCACTTTGGGCCCGGGTGCCATGATTTCAGATCTGAACCGTTTATGTTATCACCATTATATCCATGTTCTAGATCCGATCTTGCAAGTTATAGTCACCTACTACCTGTTATGATCCGGCAACCCTAGAGTGACAACAATCGAGACCACTCCCAGTGATGACCGTAGTTTGAGGATTTCATGTATTCACCGTGTGTTAATGCTTTGTTCCGTCTCTCTATTAAAAGGAGGCCTTAATATCCCTTAGTTTCTAATAGGACCCCACTGCCATGGGAGGATAGGACAAAAGATGTCATGCAAGTTCTTTCCATAAGCATGTATGACTATTTACGGTATACATGCCTACATTATATTTATGAACTGGAGCTAGTGTCGTATCGCCCTAAGTTATAACTGTCTCATGATGAATATCATCCAACGAGTCACCGATCCAATGCCTACGAATTTACCTTATATTGTTCTTGCTAAGTTACTACTGCTATCGTTACTGCTACAAAATCACTGATATCATTGTTACACTACCGTTGCTACTGTTGCTATCATCAAAACTATCATATTATTGTGGTCCTAATCACTTTGCTGCAGATAATTAATCTCCAGGTGTGGTTGAATTGACAACTCAGCTGCTAATATCTTCCAATATTCTTTGGCTCCCCTTGTGTCAAATCTATAAATTTGGGTTGAGTACTCTACCCTCAAAAACTGTTGTGATCCCCTATACTTGTGGGTTATCAAGATCTTTTTCTGGCGGTGTTGCCGAGGAGCATAGCTATATTTGTTGAGTCACTTGGGATTATTATCATATTATCACTATGAAGAATCCGAAGGATGCTAAGACTAAGATTCTTTTTCCTCAAAGACGAGGGGAGGTAAGGAACTGCCATCCAGCTCCGCTTTAGATTCACCTTCTGTTATAAGTAAACTTGCAACACCACACAACAAGCTATTAATTCTGGTATGTTGCAAGTTATTGATGATGCTACTTCTGCTATGAATACTACTCATGATGATGCTAGTACCTTGCTTGATGATGATGTGCCACTAGGTGAATTTCTTGATAAACAAATTGTTAGAGTATGACAACATGATATTGTTGAGTCTGATGATGAACTTGAAACTGAAATCTTGAAACACCCACTAGAACTAGTCCTCCTAGATATGAATTGCCAAAGGTACCGGAAGGTTATACTATGAGTGAGGAGGCAACTAGAGATATTCTTGCTTGTAAGGATAGAGATGATCTAGAGAAATTATTATGCAAGTATAAAGAAAGATCTCTGAATGCTAAAATGAAATGTGATCCTGAGTTTGCTACTTCACCTATTTTTATTGAAGATAAGGATTATGAATTCTCTGTCGACCCAGAGTTAATCACTTTGGTTGAATCTGATCCTTTTCATGGCTATGAAACTGAAACTGCTATGGCACATCTTACTAATTTGAATGATATAGCCACCCTTTTTGCTCATGATGAGAAGACTCGCTATTAATATATTCTCAAGTAATTTCCGTTCTCATTAAAGGGTGATGCTAAAGCTTGGTACAATACTCTTTCTCCTGGTTGTGTGCGTAGCCCCCAGGATATGATCTATTACTTCTCTGAAAAATATTTCCCTGCTCATAAGAAACAAGAAGCCTTGCATGAAGTATTTAACTTTGTGCAAATTGAAGAAGAGAGTCTCCCACAAGCTTGGGGGAGGGTTCTCCAATTGCTTAATGCTTTGCTTGATCATCCTCTTAAGAAAAATGAAATACTTGATATCTTCTATAATGGACTAACCGATGCTTCTAGGGATTTCCTAGATAGTTGTGCTGGTTGTGTTTTCAGGGAACGAACTATTGGGCAAGCTGAAGAATTATTGAATAACATATTGAAAAATTATTATGATTGGAATCCTCCTAAAACACCTATTAAACCCACTCCGAAGAAGAGGGGTATCTTATATCTCAGTCCTGAAGATATGCAAGAGGCAAAGAAATCTATGAAGGAAAACGGTATTAAGGCCGAGGATGTTAAAAATTTACCACCTATCGAAGAAATACATGGGCTTGAAGCACCACCACCACCTAAGGTGGTAGAGGTAAAATCTTTAATGAAATTCAATGATAGTGATAATCCGCGTAATAAACATCCTAGTCAATGCCTTTATGAGTTTGATAATTACATTAGAAAGCAAGATCATTTCAATGCAAATGTTATGAAACAACTGAATGCAACTCTGATATGATTGCTCGCTTAAGTGACTTGTTATTTAGAATCTCAAATGATGTTAGAGATGTAGGAAAGCATGCCTCTATTGTTCAAACTCAATTAGAACAATTTCCTAAATCTCGAAGAGAGTTACTTGATGAAATGAACAATAATATAAGTGACTTTGTTGTTAGAGTAGGAACTAGAGGATGTAAAATGACTCAGGAACCACTTTATCCTGAGGGACACCCAAAGAGAATTGAACAAGACTCTCAAAGAATTAACACTGTGCACCTAGTCGTTCTAAAAAGAAAAACAAGAAGAAAAATAATAGGACTTTGCCTGCCTCTAGTGAACCTGAAATAGAAAAACCTCCTGATAAAGATAATGAAGTTTCTATCTCTGATGCTGAAACTCAATCTGGTAATGAACACTCACCTTCTGATAATGAAAAAGATAATGATGAGGTTCATAAAGACACTCAAACAAATTATAAAGAACCGGATAATGATGTTGAGATAGAACCAACTGTTGATCTTGATAACCCACAACCTAAGAATAAAAGATATGATAAAAGAGACTTTGTTGCTGGAAAACACGGTAAGGAAAGAGAACCATGGGTTCAAAAGCCTATGCCCTTTCCACCTAAGTCAACTAAAAAGAAAGATGATGAAGAATTTGAACGCTTTGCTGAAATGCCGAGGCCTGTCTTTCTGCGAACTCACTTAACTGATATCTTAAAAATGCCTCCTTATGCAAAGTATATGAAAGACATCATCACCAATAAGAGAAAAATACCGGAAGCTGAAATCTCCACTATGCTTGCTAATTACACTTTTAAAGATGGAGTACCTAAAAAACTTGGAGATCGGGGAATACTAACTATACCTTGCTCCATTAGAAGAAGCTGTGTGAAAACTGCTTTATGTGATTTGGGAGCCGGTGTTAGTGTTATGCCTTTCTCTTTATATAAAAGACTTGAGTTGAATAAACTGACACCTACTGAAATATCTTTGCAAATGGCTGATAAATCAACTACCATACCTATCGGTATTTCTGAGGATGTGCCCGTTGTTGTTGCTAATGTTACTATTTTAACTGACTTTGTTATACTTGAGATGCCCGAGGATTACAACATGTCGATTATCCTTGGTAGACCCTTCTTGAATACTGCAAGGGCTGTTATTGATTGTAATAAAAGCAAGATCACCTTTCATATCAATGGTAATGAGCATACAATGCACTTTCCAAAGAAACAATTCCAAATGAATGGTATTAACATTATTGAAAAATCTCCGACAATCACTATTGGAAGTTTTCAACTACCTCTACCTACTGTTTAAAAGAAATATGAAATGCTTATTATTGGGGACATTCATATCCCCATTGAGGTAACTTAGTGATTTACGAAAGTTCTTCGGTTTCATGCTAATCGAAAGTGGTTGTTAATAAGACTTGATCAACCTTATTAATGGATCATTTTTGAGAGGTATGAACTTGATGAATTTAGTGAGCACTACCTTCTGTCCCTACCTTTTGTTTTATGTTTTTCTTTGTTAAATAAAATAAAATGCCATGCTTTTTCTGTTTTCTAAGTTTTTCGTGCAATAAAAAATGACCTAAAAATAAAAGTTCTCAGAAGGCTCTGAAAAATTGATACGGTTATTTTTCTAAATATTTCTAAATTTCTGGTGCAAATAATATCAGAGGGAGGTGCACCAGGTGGGAAAAATCCACCTGGGCGCGCCAGAACCCCCAGGCGCGCCCTGGTGGGTTGTGGTCCCCACGTGGGCCCCCTCACTTACTTCTTATTCCCACATCACCCCATTCACGCAGAAAAAAATCACTATCACTCTCTCGTGTTCTTGCTCCCAAAACTGCAGATTTTGATCTCTTTGCTCGAAGCTCCATTTCTGAAACTGTTTCTGGGATTTGTTGCTTGGTATGTGACTTCTCCATGTGTCCAATTAGTTTTTATTTTAGTGGTTTATATTTAGAATAATTAGCTACTCTTGGTGCTGCTGTAGATGAGCTTGCATGTTGAATTCTTAGAAGTAGTTTGAATGCTTGCTATAGCCACTATACATCCCTATGAGTAGTTGCTATTATTTTTGTGAAGTTTTGTTGAGAAAAATTTTGTGGACTAAAAATTTCAGCATTTTGTGCATAGGAAAAGGATGAGTTTCTTTAGGAAGTTTGCTTCCAATAAAAACTCCAAAGGGTTTATTGGGCAGTCATCTGACAATGATCTCCATACCCCGAGGTTGGCGGAGCTACGGCCGTGCGAGTGGCCGCATAATGTGTTCATGGAAGAGGCCGGAATCCTTCAAGAATTCACCCAATATGCTGCTAATGCCGGCCTCACCGACTTCATCGCAGCTGAATGGGAATAGTATCACCTCCTCACAAACTTCTTTGTGCAAAACTTTCATTTTCATTCTAGGAATAATCCCCCTGAGGTGTCATTTAATTTATATGCTAAAACCACCAGATACCACTTACTGAATTTTGTGATATATGCATGCTTCCTTCCGATGGGGATTTGGTAGAGCCTAAGCCCTCAGAGTTTGACGGTTTTTATCATACTCTGACAGTGGGGGATGAGAGAGGAGTATCGGGCACCACTGTCGTTAGCTTGCAGTTTCCTGCCATGCATTATTTTGCCCTATTTATTGCAAAGTGCTTGCTAGCGACAGAGAAGGTGGGTTCACTTATCGCCCCAGACTTTATTGTTTTGTGTCGCGCACTTTATGGCAACAACACTCATAGCTTGGGAGCTACTGTGGCACGTCGCCTTCACCTTAACAGATTCATGGGTAAAATACATGGGGGCATTTACGATACTCGCTTGGCGACTCACTTCAATGTGCAGATATGCCAGCATGATCACCCCTTGTCCAATGTTTACCTAGATAGAGCAGCTATGAAGGACCACCAGTTTATTGCTGCCGACTACCATAATATTGATTTGCCTTACAACTTAGTTTTTCAGTGTGGAAACTCGTGATATTATTCCCTTGCCTGCACCTGCTTTGTTTGATCATGTTCCCAGGGGCGGATACATGATTTTTCCTGAGGACATTGTTGCTTACCAGAATAACCTGGCTGCGGCACAGGCGGAGCCTCAAAAGTGGGACCCTATGGTGCCTGCTCCCCAACACTTTAACATCCGACCTCATGGCTTCTATGATTGGTGATTACCAAGTTAGGCCAAAAGCCTAAGCTTGGGGGAGTACGTATTCCACCGATATTACATTCATGTTCACACATTTCATTTCTGTTGTCGGTGTCCACACTTTTTTATTGTATCATCCATGTTAAATTTATTTTTTCGCTTTCTTCTTGTGTGTTTCAAAAACTTTGAGAAAAAAAAAATATGCTTCTTGCTTCTTTTTGATTTTTCTTCCTAGTTTAAATTATTTTAGTACTAAAAAAGAAAACCCAAAAGGATTTAATTATTCTTCTTTTTCTTGTAAGGAGCTTTCCCGTGCAAATAGTTTTTCTCGTTTTTGCTTTTCTCTTTCATTTGCTTGTTTACGAAAAACCAAAAACTCCAAAATTATTTCGGTGTGTTTCTCTGAATTTCTTTTCTTTTTATTGAGTCATACCGAGGAGAAGACCATGATGAAAATGTTGAGTGTCTCTCATTTGCATTATTGATCTAATAAAGAGTCCATATTACCTTGTCTTCTCCTTTTGAATAAAATGTTTGCAGATTCCAGCTTAGTCCACGGCACTCTTGCACTATTATTATTTTCAAATCGTTCGGTCGTGCAAGTGAAAGGCAATAATGATGATATTAGATGAACTGGCTGTGGTAGAGAGAAACGGGTATGAAATCGACTTGTTCTATTTTTGTAAATATGTTTGACATAGTATCCATGATTCAGCCTATTATGATCAATCATGTTTGCAATGACAATTAGAGATTATAGTTTCTCATACCATACATAAGTAGCCAGGAGTGGATAATGATTTACCTTGGATATCAACATTGCATTAAAATGATTGTGATGTATTATGATGATATGATATCCTCCCTTGAATGTTCGAGTAGCTTGACTTGGCACATGTTCATGCATGTAGTTGAATCAAAATCAACATAGCCTCTATGATATTTATGTTCATGGTGTTCATATCCTACTCATGCTAGTATCCAATGTTACTTATGCATAATGCATGTTCATCACCCTTGTTACTCTCTAGCTGGCCGCTTCTCAACCTATTTCTAGCCTTTTCCTGTACTAAGTGGGAACTCTGCTTGTACATCAAAAACCTGAAATCCAAGTTATTCCATATGAGTCCACCATACCTACCTATATGCGGTATTACCCTGTCGTCCTCAGTAAATTTGCATGTGCCATCTCTAAAAACTTCAAATAAATATCTTTTTTGTGTGCCTGGATCGTTCATGGAATGACAGGAGGTAGTCGGTATATTCCATGCTAAGCGGGTTATTCTTAGGTCGAGTGTTTATTCACTCGCCATCACACGAGAAAAGGGCGGTAATAGGGATGCCCAGTCCCAAACTGCAGAAAGAAAAGAGCTTACAAATAATTAAACAAAAACTCCCAATGGAGTCATAACCTTTGCATTTCCGCTTGGGAACCATCACTAGCGTGTTTAGCATGGAACATATTGATAACTGATGGTCATGCAGTAAATGAGAAGGGTGCATGTCTTAAAATTTCATTTACCTCTGCTTTAAAAACTTGAGCTCTGGCACCTTTGCAAATCACTACTTCCCTCTGTGAAGGAACTATCTATTTACTTTTATGTTGTATCATCACCTTCTCAAATAAGCGCGAGAACCTGAGAGCACTGCTGTCATGCTGATGCATTGTGTATAGCTAATGTTGGGTGCATCATGACTGGATCTCTTCTACCATGAATTACAATGTTTAGTCATTGCTTGAACTTTGGGGGTGCTCTGCATTTATGTTTTGCGGTCTCAGAAAGGGCTAGCGAGATACCACTATTGTCATATTGTATCATGGTTGTTTTGACAATGTGTTGTTGTTTGAGATATCTTATTATTGCTCTCTAGTTGATTATGTCATTGATATGAGTTAATATAATTTTTAAGAGTTATTGTCAACATGGTTACTTATAATGTTTGCTAAAAACATGGGTGCTGTTTAAGCTTATTTTTGATACAAGAGTAAAAAAGTTTGTAAAAGTTTTTCTTTTTCACTTTCAGTTTATCAACGGAATTGCTTGAGGACAAGCAAATGTTTACGCTTGGGGGAGTTGATACGTCTCCAACGTATCTACTTTTCCTAATTTTTCCTCTTGTTTTGGACTCTAATTTGCATGATTTGAATGAAACTAACTCTGGACTGACGTTGTTTTCAGCAGAACTACCATGGTGTTGTTTTTGTGCAGAAATATAAGTTCTCGGAATGGAACGAAACTTTGCGAGGATTTTTTATATCAATAAAGAGAATTTTTGGAGCCAAGAGATACCCGTGGGGGGCACCTAGGTGGGAACAACCCACCAGGGCGCGCCTGCCCCTCAAGCACGCCTAGGTGGGTGCTGCCCACCTAGTGGCCCCGCTGACCCTGAAATTGACGCTATAAAATCACATTATTCCAGGAAAAAAAATCAGCGAGAAGGAATTGTCATGCTTCACGAGACGGAGCCGTCGCCGTCTCCTGTTCTTCACCGGGAGACCAGATCTGGAGTCCATTTGGGGCTCCAGAGAGGGGGATCTTCGATCTTCGTCATCACCAACACATCTCCATTGCCAATTCCATGATGCTCCCCACCGGGAGTGAATAATTCTTTTGTAGGCTCGCTGGTTGGTGAGGAGTTGGATGAGATTCATCATGTAATCAAATTAATTTTGTTAGGGCCTGATCCCTAGTATCCACTACGTTCTGAGATTGATGTTGCTATGACTTTACCATGCTTAATGCTTGTCACTTTGGGCCCGGGTGCCATGATTTCAGATCTGAACCGTTTATGTTATCACCATTATATCCATGTTCTAGATCCGATCTTGCAAATTATAGTCACCTACTATGTGTTATGATCCGGCAACCCCGGAGTGACAACAACCGGGACCACTCCCGGTGATGACCGTAGTTTTAGGACTTCATGCATTCACCGTGTGTTAATGCTTTCTTCTGATTCTCGATTAAAAGGAGGCCTTAATATCCCTTAGTTTCCAATAGGACCCCGCTGCCACGGGAGGGTAGGACAAAAGTAGTCATGCCAGTTATTTCCATAAGCATGTATGACTATTTACGGAACACATGCCTATATTATATTTATGAATTGGACCTAGTGTCGTATCGCCCTAGGTTTATAACTGTCTCATGATGAATATCATCCAACGAGTCAACGATCCAATGCCTACGAATTTACCTTATATTGTTCTTGCTAAGTTATTAGTGTTGCTACTTCTATCGTTACTACTAAAAAATCACTGCTATCACTGTTACCGTTACTGTTGCTACTGCTGCTATCATCAAAACTATCATATTACTATGCTACTAATCACTTTGCTGTATATAATTAATCTTTAGGTGTGGTTGAATTGACTACTTGGCTGGTAATACCTTCAAATATTCTTTGGCTCCTATAACGCCCCGGATTCGATGCGCCAGATGTCTTTCAGTTATTCGTCGTCGTTGCCATGTCATTTGCTTGCGTGTTGCATTTTGCCATGTCATCATGTGCATTTCATTTTGCATACGTGTTCGTTTCAGGCATCCGAGCTTTTCCCCGTTGTCCGTTTCGCGATCCGGCACTCCTATGCCCTCCGGCGTTCCCCTTTTGTCACTCGTTGTGAGCAGGTGTTAAACTTTCTCGGAATGGCCCGAGGTTTGCCAAGCGTCCTTGGTATAGCACCGGTAGACCGCCTGTCAAGTTTCGTGTCATTTGGAGTTCGTTTGATACTCCAACGGTTAAAAGCGTAGCCCAAAACCCCCCTTCTCTTTGCAGCCCAACACCCCTTCCAAACTGGCGCAAAACCCAGCAAACTCCCCTCCATGCTCTCGGTCGCTCGATCACGATCGCGTGGCCGAAAACGGTGCCTCATTTGGACTCTCGTAGCTCCCAGAATCTATAAATATGTGCCTCCCGTCCAAATTCGCGGATGAAAATCCCCCCTAACCTAACTTTTCCCTCTCCGCCACCAGACGCGTCCGCCTCCGGCCGGACACGTCCGCGCCGCCGCGCCCAGCCAATCAGAGGCCGCCCCCGCCGCCACGGCCCGCGGAGCCCATCGCGGGCCCGCGCAGGCCC
>NC_057801.1:770301261-770308299 GCF_018294505.1 Triticum aestivum
GTCCCGGCCGCGCCGCCCGGGAGCTCCTCGCCGGAGCTTCGCCGCCGCCTCGCCGGACCCGTGCTGCGCCCGTCGCCGCAGCGGATCGGGAGGAGCCCGATCCGGCCCCCTCGCCTGCTTCCTCCCGTGTTGACCCGGCCACGTGGGCCACGGCCTCGCCTGCCAGCCCACTTGCCCGCCCCGCCGTCCTGGGCTTGGCCCATGGTGAGCCCAGCTCCATCCCATCTCTCCCCCTGCCTACCCGTCGCCCTGGGCGTAGTATTCTATATGACGCTCACATGTGTTTTCCCTGGAAATGACTAACTCCCGAAATATTTTGACATTATCATGCCATGTTCATCGCACTGTATCTCTGCATCCGTAGCTCCGTTTTGCGCGTGTAATATGTCAAATTGTTCGTCTCAACGAGTACTTCATTTCATTCCATTGCATCATGTTTATTTGAGCTCATCTTGATGTCTGAATCATCGTTGCAAGAGTGCTTCATAATGTTGTCTGCTGTCTGTTAACAAAACTTGCTCTTTTGTCATTTTTGCCATGTTTGATGTGTGCATCCTATGAGGTTGATGTCTACATGTGTTTTGAACTATTCCATGTCTTCTTTACAGTGGTGCCATCCATGTATTTTTGTGATCAATGTGGTGACTAGCACAAGCATGCAAACTAGGCATCGTGATGTTGCTGTTTTAGTCCCTGTTCTGCTGTTGTTTTCATGCCATGTAAACATGATGCTACAGAGAGATCCATGCTTATTTTGAGATACTTCAGTAAGGATGTTTTGAACACATAGTTATTGTCTATCCATTCATGGCCTTGGTTACAATTATGGAGTAGTCTAGCATGTCCTTTTCGTGCTCTACTTTTGCTTTAAAATGTTTCCTGGCAGATTGTTTACATGTTATTCAATTTTGCCAAGGTAGCTGTAGTTGATCCTTGCATGCTATGAACTTGTCCTTGCCTTGGTTTGTTTCATAAACATGTCTTCTTGCTGATGCTATGCTTATATTGTCATGCAATGACTTCTGGTGAGTGAATCGAGCTTGTTAAGTAGGGTACTTGATGTTGCTGTTTTGCTAGGCTGAATCTGTTATTTCGTGATGCTATGTAAACCTGCTGCTACTAATCATTCTATACATAATCTGGAGATGTTCACTAAATATATTTTGTTCTACATGTCATGCTCTGTCTATTCATGCCGCTGGTTGCAATTATAGCTTGCTGTAGCTTGTTCATATCTTGCTCCAAATTTGCTTGATAATGTTGCTGTCAGCCTGTTAACATTAAGTTCAGTTGTTATCATGATTGTTTCTAGTGTTCCATGCACCCTATGACCTTGCTATTGCCATTCTTAGCTTCACAAATATGTCTTCTTACTGTTGGGTGCCTTTCCATGCCATGTATTGCTCTGTGGTGAGTGGTTCAAGCTAACCAACATGCCTTCATAATTCTGTTTCTGCCATGTTTGAATCTGTAATATAACTTGCCATGTTTACATGGGTGCCATCATATTTTATGCTCCTTTTTGGCTCATGGTCAGTAAGAGACTTTTGATCTATGCATTTAGTATGTTCATGCCATGCCTTTGTTTGCCATGATAAGTTCCTGTAACATGTTGTTTGATAGCTCTAAACATTGCAACCTGATGTTAATTTCTGCAAAGTCTGAAACTGATATTATTTGCTATCTTGCCATGTGTGTTTGAGCATGTTCTAGTGATTTCTGGAGATAGCTCAGTGTTCATGTTTTGTTATGCTTTACCTTTACATCATGCCCATGCCTTTTGTTTTCTTGTTGAGTTCCTGTAGCATATTGTTTTGATGCTTGCAAGATGGCTAGTTGCTGTTTTGGGCAGATTGTTGTTATGACTTGTATCGTGTGTGTGTGTGTCACCGTTGCTCCGTTTTCAGTGTGCTCTATATGAAACTTGCTTGTTTTTGCATGTAGTTTCATATTATCATGTTGCATCCTTGTTTTGAGGTGTTTGCTTGATGTTTGGGTGCATTTTGCATCAATGCCATGTTTAACTTGTTTTGCTCATATCTTCTAGGCCGTAGCTCCGAACTAAATGAACTTTATATGTAACTTGACTAGAATCTCGTGTAGATCATCTTTGTGCATCTTAACTTGCTGTTTAACAACTTGAACATAAGGTTTATTCAGATCTGGACCAATTTCGAAATTTGCATATGAGGACTTACCGGAATTGTTATATGTTGTTCCCGGCCTCATTTAAACTTGCCTTGGGGTGTTGCTCTTGTTTACATCATCTCTTGCCATGAGTAGCTTCATGTAGTCTTGTCTTGCATCATACTCGTTTGTGCATCATGTCATGTTCATGTGTGGTGTGTTTACTATGTTGTGTGCTTCTTCCCGATAGTTCCCGTTTCGTTGCGATCGTGAGGATTCGTTCGTCTACGCTTGGTTCGGCTTCATCCGTTCATCTTCTTCATGGACTCGTTCTTCTTCCTTGCAGGATTTCAGGCAAGATGACCGCTACCCTAGATCTCACTACTATCATTGCTATGCTAGTTGCTTCGTTCTATCGCTATGCTGCGCTACCTATCACCTGTTTATCAAGCCATCCCAAATTGCCATGAACCTCTAACCTTTGACACCCTTCCTAGCAAACTGTTGCTTGGCTATGTTACCACTTTGCTCAGCCCCTCTTATAGCGTTGCTAGTTGCAGGTGAAGTTGAAGATTTCTCCATGGTGGATAGGTTTATGTTGGGATATCACAATATCTCTTATTAAATTAATGCATCTACATATTTGGTAAAGGGTGGAAGGCTCGGCCTTATGTCTGGTGTTTTGTTCGACTCTTGCCGCCCTAGTTTCCGTCATACCGGTGTTATGTTCCCGGATTTTGCGTTCCTTACGCGGTCGGGTGATTTATGGGACCCCCGAGACAGTTCGCTTTGAATAAAACTCCTCCAGCAAGGCCCAACCTTGGTTTTACCATTTGCCTCACCACCACCTATATTTCCCTTGGGAGTAATTAACCCAAGGGTCATCTTTATTACAGCCCCCCCGGGCCAATGCTTGTCTAAGTGTTGGTCCAAACTAGAGCACCGTTCGGGACCATCCCTTGGCAACTTGGGTTACATCGGTACCTGTACACTTAGCTTATCCGGTGTTGCCCTAAGAACAAGATATGTGCAGCTCCTATCGGGATTGTCGGCGCATCGGGCGGTCTTGCTGGTCTTGTTTTACCATTGTCGAAATGTCTTGTAAACCGGGATTCGGAGTCTGATCGGGTCTTCCTGAGAGAAGGTATATCCTTCGTTGATCGCAAAAGCTTATCATGGGCTAAGTTGGGACACCCCTGCAGTGTATAATCTTTCGAAAGCCGTGCCTGCGGTTATAGGCAGATGGGAATTTGTTAATGTCCGGTTGTAGATAACTTGACACCAGATCCGAATTAAAACGCATCAAACGCGTGTGTAGCCGTGATGGTCTCTTTTCGGCGGAGTCCGGGAAGTGAACACGGTTGCTGGGTTATGTTTGATGTAAGTAGGAGTTCAGGATCACTTCTTGATCATTGCTAGCTTCACGACCGTTCCTTTTGCTCTCTTCTCGCTCTTATTTGCGTATGTTAGCCACCATATCATGCTTAGTCACTGCTGCAACCTCACCACTTTACCCCTTCCTTTCCCATTAAGCTTTGCTAGTCTTGATACCCATGGTAATGGGATTGCTGAGTCCTCGTGGCTCACAAATTACTAAAACAACAGTTGCAGGTACAGGTGTTGCGATGATCATGACGCGAGAGCGATGCTTGCTTGCGTTGAGTTCTTCTTCTGCTTCTTCGATCAGGGGATAGGTTCCAGGTCGGCAGCCTGGGCTAGCAGGGTGGATGTCGTTTGAGTTTCTGTTTGTGTTTCATCCGTAGTCGGATGATGCTCTAATGTATTGTGATGTTGTATTCGTGCGGCATTGTATGCCTTATGTATGTATCCCCATCTATTATGTAATGTTGATGTAATGATATCCACCTTGCAAAAGCGTTTCAATATGCGGTTCTATCCTTGGTGGGACCTTCGAGTCTCTTTAGGATAGTATCGCATATTGGGCGTGACAAGTTGGTATCAGAGCCTCAACCGACCCTAGGAGCCCCCTTGATTGATCGTGTAGTTTGGCCGATGTTGAGTCTAGAAGAAAACTGTTTTCGGAGTTTAGTTATATCAGAGAGTAGGAATTCTTTTTACTCCTCAGCCCCTTCGTCGCTCTGGTGAGAAATCTTGACGTAGGTGTTTTGAATTACTTCTCTTCCCCTTCAAATTTTTCTTTAGGATCACACAGTTGGTTTTCCGATCATTGGTTCTCAGCTCTTTTGATCTGGTGCATTTCTCATCAAGTTGACTCGAGCCTCTTCATCTTTGCGTTCAATCCTTAGTGGTTTTTCTTTTCCCACCCGCCCTCCCCTTTTCTCCTTGGAGCAGGAGTCCGTAATCGAGTATCCATCCTACTCGTGTGAAGTCTTTGCTTTCTTTCCTCAATTATTTCAACCGGTGTTTCCTCTTCAAGATATTCGTTGGTTCTCCCTTCCAAGTTACCTTTGTTTTCCCGCCCTCCCACCCTCTTCTTCCCGGAGCCCGAGTCTGTTTCGACCATCAATTTTCATTCGTGTGGAGCCTCTTCAGTCTTCCCTCAATCATTTCAACTGGTGAATTCTCGTCTCGGTGGACATTCTTCATCTCTTTTTCCTCTCCGGTGGATTCAATTCTAATTTTTGGTAGTGATTATATTCTTTTCCTCGGCTCAAGTGTTTTCCCTGCTCTTTCGCCTCTCGCCAGTTTATCCTTCCGGAGTGCTCAAGACATCTCTGGAGATTCGTCTGTGTTCGAATTAATTCGAGGTTGTCACCTCATTCAAATATTTCAATTGTTCCGGTGCATCATCTATTTGTCCAACAATCCTTTTCAACGGTGTTATCTCTTCAGTGGGCCCTAACCCACATGTCTTTTCCCAGGATCTTACCTGACTCTTCTAAATATTCCCGAAGTTATTCTCAAATTCTTTTCAAAGCGTGACGTAAGAATGAATTTCATCAGTCTGATGTTTTTCCAAGATCAATTTCAAATCATTTCATTGTTGGCTCAACCTCTCTGCTTTTCATACTACCGGAGTATCTCAGTAATTTTGGTGGTGTTTCTCGTCGTCATTTGAAGACCGAAGAAGAGTTTTTCCTCTAAACCTTGTCCGTCCTCCCGAAGTATTGAGTTCTAGCTTCATGTTATCCTCACAAATTATTCCGTTTGTTAGAAGTTCTTTTCATCCATCCGGAGTATTTCAGAAGTTGCTTTCCCGTTTCTTTTCATCGGAGGCCATCGTTCCACAAGAATTCTTCGTCCTCACATTTCAGCTACCGTTATCCAGTTATCCCGGTGCTTCGTTCAAGTGTTCTTTAATCAGCTTGTTATCTCTTCGTTCTTGTGCATCTAAATCCCCTCGGGCATATATGGTTCTTCTAAATTCTTCCCGGTGATTCATTCTCTTTCGTCAGTCATTTCTGAATTCTTACGGTGGTTCGGTCAAGATTCTTTTTCTTTGATTATCATTTTAATCCATTCGTTCTTTCCAATCCTACCGGTGGTTCATGAAGACTTTCTCAAGTTTTGTGCTATGTTCCCCTTAATCCTTTTTCAACGAGAATAAGTAGTATGCAAAATCCATTGCTTGTCATCAATTTAATTTGATGAAGGAGAAGCATACAATAAATCTTATCCTTATTTCATCCAAGTGAGTAATCCCTTCCTTTGGAGTTTGTTCGTGAGGAATAAATTCTAGTTTCAAGTGTTTTCATCTTTTCTTTTCCGGAGTTCTATTTCCTCGGCCATTTCGTCGGTACCTCCATCTAAAGCATCGCAAGGCTTTTATCTTATTTCTTTTTCATCCTTCAATTTTATCTCGCCATCCTTTCGTTACCGGAGTTCTTCATGGTTGTTCTTCATAATTTAATTCATTCTTCAAGAGTTCATCAAGATTTTGTTGAAAGAGCTCAAGTATCTTCTCCTTATTGCTTCCCGAGGTGCTCTTTCATTCAATTCTCCTGGGGGCTTTGCATGTTTATCTCGACAGTGTCATTCCATCTTGTGAAGTTCATGTTCTATTCTTTTCATGTTCAGTTAGAGTTCTGTCTAAATCCTTTTCAGTCTTATTCGTTTCTTATCTCATTCTAACCGGAGCGTTTTCAGAGTCTATCGTGTTTCCAGGAGCATTTGATTCTCGTCATTCTCGCCGTTCCTCTCTTCTTCTCGAGTGCTCTTGATTCTTTGCTTCTTCTCTTGAGTTCTTGTTTCACCTCATCCCTTTTTCCCTTCCATCTCGGTCCTAAGATCTCGGGACGAGATCTCTTGTTAGTGGAGGAGTGTTGTAACGCCCAGGATTCGATGCGCTAGATGTCATTCAGTTATTCGCCGTGGTTGCCATGTCATTTGCTTGCGTGTTGCATTTTTCCATGTCATCATGTGCATTTCATTTTGCATACGTGTTCGTTTCAGGCATCCGAGCTTTTCCCCGTTGTCCGTTTCGCGATCCGGCACTCCTATGCCCTCCGGTGTTCCCCTTTTGTCTCTTGTTGTGAGCGGGTGTTAAACTTTCTCGGAATGGCCCGAGGTTTGCCAAGCGGCCTTGGTATAGCACCGGTAGACCGCCTGTCAAGTTTCGTGCCATTTGGAGTTCGTTTGATACTCCAACGGTTAACCGCGTAGCCCGAAACCCCCCTTCTCTTTGCAGCCCAACACCCCTTCCAAACTGGCCCAAAACCCAGCAACCTCCCCTCCATGCTCTCGGTCGTTCGATCACGATCGCGTGGCCGAAAACCGTGCCTCATTTGGACTCTCCTAGCTCCCAAAATCTATAAATATGTGCCTCCCGTCCAAATTCGTGGATGAAAATCCCCCTAACCCTAACTTTTCCCTCTCCGCCGCCGGACGCGTCCGCCCCCGGCCGGACACGTCCGCGCCGCCGCGCCCAGCCAATCAGAGGCCGCCGCGTGGTCTCCCGCGCTGCCCCCGCCGCCGCGTCCCGTGGAGCCC
>NC_057801.1:770308863-770321365 GCF_018294505.1 Triticum aestivum
CCCCGCGCCTTCGGTGCCGCGGCCCCTCGGCGTCCCGGCCGCGCCGCCCAAGAGCTCCTCACCGAAGCTCCGCCGCCGCCTCGCCGGACCCGCGCTGCGCCCGTCGCCGCAGCGGATCGGGAGGAGCCTGATCCGGCCCCCTCGCCTGCTTCCTCCCGCGTTGACCCGGCGACGTGGGCCACGACCTCGCCTGCCGGCCCACTTGACCGCCCCGCCGTCCTGGGCTTGGCCCATGGTGATCCCAGCTCCATCCCATCTCTCCCCCTGATTACCCGTCGCCCTGGGCGTAGTATTCTATATGACCTCACATGTGTTTTCCCTGGAAATGACCAAGTCCCGAAATATTTTGACATTATCTTGCCATGTTCATCGCACTGTATCTCTGCATCCGTAGCTCCGTTTTGTGCGTGTAATATGTCAAATTGTTCGTCTCAACGAGTACTTCATTTCATTCCATTCCATCATGTTTATTTGAGCTCATCTTGATGCCTGAATCATCGTTGCAAGAGTGCTTCATAATGTTGTCTACTGTCTGTTAACAGAACTTGCTCTTTTGTCATTTTTGCCATGTTTGATGTGTGCATCCTATGAGGTTTATGTCTACATGTGTTTTGAACTATTCCATGTCTTCTTTACAGTGGTGCCATCCATATATTTTCGTGATCAATGTGGTGACTAGCACAAGCATGCAAACTAGGCATCGTGATGTTGCTGTTTTAGTCCCTATTCTGCTGTTGTTTTCATGCCATGTAAACATGATGCTACAGAGAGATCCATGCTTATTTTGAGATACTTCAGTAAGGATGTTTTTAACATATGGTTATTGTCTATCCATTCATGCCCCTGGTTGCAATTATGGAGTAGTTTAGCATGTCCTTTTCGTGCTCTACTTTTGCTTCAAAATATTTCCTGGCAGATTGTTTACATGTTATTCAATTTTGCCAAGGTAGCTGTAGTTGATCCTTGCATGCTATGAACTTGTCCTTGCCTTGGTTTGTTTCATAAACATGTCTTCTTGCTGATGCTATGCTTATATTGTCATGCAATGACTTGTGGTGAGTGAATCGAGCTTGTTAAGTAGGGTACTTGATGTTGCTGTTTTGCTAGGCTGAATCTGTTATTTCGTGATGCTATGTAAACCTGCTGCTACTAATCATTCTATACATAATCTGGAGATGTTCACTAAATATATTTTGTTCTACATGTCATGCTCTGTCTATTCATGCCGCTGGTTGCAATTATAGCTTGCTGTAGCTTGTTCATATCTTGCTCCAAATTTGCTTGATAATGTTGTTGTCAGCCTGTTAACATTAAGTTCAGTTGTTATCATGATTGTTTCTAGTGTTCCATGCACCCTATGACCTTGCTATTGCCATTCTTAGCTTCACAAATATGTCTTCTTACTGTTGGGTGCCTTTCCATGCCATGTATTGCTCTGTGGTGAGTGGTTCAAGCTAACCAACATGCCTTCATAATTCTGTTTCTGCCATGTTTGAATCTGTAATATAACTTGCCATGTTTACATGGGTGCCATCATATTTTATGCTCCTTTTTGGCTCATGGTCAGTAAGAGACTTTTGATCTATGCATTTAGTCGGTTCATGCCATGCCTTTGTTTGCCATGATAAGTTCCTGTAACATGTTGTTTGATAGATCTAAACATTGCAACCTGATGTTAATTTCTGCAAAGTCTGAAACTGATATTATTTGCTATCTTGCCATGTGTGTTTGAGCATGTTCTAGTGATTTCTGGAGATAGCTCAGTGTTCATCTTTTGTTATGATTTACTTGTACATCATGCCCATGCCTTTTGTTTTCTTGTTGAGTTCCTGTAGCATATTGTTTTGATGCTTGCAAGATGGCTGTTTTGGGCAGATTGTTGTTATGACTTGTATCGTGTGTGTGTGTGTCACCGTTGCTCCGTTTTGAGTGTGCTCTATATGAAACTTGCTTGTTTTTGCATGTAGTTTCATATTATCATGTTGCATTCTTGTTTTGAGGTGTTTGCTTGATGTTTGGGTGCATTTTGCATCAATGCCATGTTTAACTTGTTTTGCTCATATCTTCTAGGCCGTAGCTCCGAACTAAATGAACTTTATATGTAACTTGACTAGAATCTCGTGTAGATCATCTTTGTGCATCTTAACTTGCTGTTTAACAACTTGAACATAAGGTTTATTCAGATCTGGACCAATTTCGAAATTTGCATATGAGGACTTACCGGAATTGTTATATGTTGTTCCCGGCCTCATTTAAACTTGCCTTGGGGTGTTGCTCTTGTTTGCATCATCTCTTGCCATGAGTAGCTTCATGTAGTCTTGTCTTGCATCATACTCGTTTGTGCATCATGTCATGTTCATGTGTGGTGTGTTTACTATGTTGTGTGCTTCTTCCCGATAGTTCCGGTTTCGTTGCGATCGTGAGGATTCGTTCGTCTACGCTTGGTTCGGCTTCATCCGTTCATCTTCTTCATGGACTCGATCTTCTTCCTTGCGGGATTTCAGGCAAGATGACCGCTACCCTGGATCTCACTACTATCATTGCTATGCTAGTTGCTTCGTTCTATCGCTATGCTGCGCTACCTATCACCTGTTTATCAAGCCATCCCAAATTGCCATGAACCTCTAACCTTTGACACCCTTCCTAGCAAACTGTTGCTTGGCTATGTTACCGCTTTGCTCAGCCCCACTTATAGCGTTGCTAGTTGCAGGTGAAGTTGAAGATTGCTCCATGGTGGACATGTTTATGTTGGGATATCACAATATCTCTTATTAAATTAATGCATCTATATATTTGGTAAAGGGTGGAAGGCTCGGCCTTATGTCTGGTGTTTTGTTCCACTCTTGTCGCCCTAGTTTTCGTCATACCGGTGTTATGTTCCCGGATTTTGCGTTCCTTACGCGGTCGGGTGATTTATGGGACCCCCTCGACAGCTCGCTTTGAATAAAACTCCTCCAGCAAGGCCCAACCTTGGTTTTACCATTTGCCTCACCACCACCTATATTTCCCTTGGGAGTAATTAAGCCAAGGGTCATCTTTATTACAGCCCCCCCGGGCCAATGCTTGTCTAAGTGTTGGTCCAAACTAGAGCACCGTGCGGGACCATCCCTTGGCAACTTGGGTTACGTTGGTACCTGTACGCTTAGCTTATTCGGTGTTGCCCTGAGAACAAGATATGTGCTACTCCTATCGGGATTGTCAGCGCATCGGGCGGTCTTGCTGGTCTTGTTTTACCATTGTCGAAATGTCTTGTAAACCGGGATTCCGAGTCTGATCAGGTCTTCCTGAGAGAAGGTATATCCTTCGTTGATCACGAGAGCTTATCATGGGCTAAGTTGGGACACCCCTGCAGTGTATAATCTTTCGAAAGCCGTGCCTGCGGTTATAGGCAGATGGGAATTTGTTAATGTCCGGTTGTAGATAACTTGACACCAGATCCAAATTAAAACGCATCAGCCGCGTGTGTAGCCGTGATGGTCTCTTTTCGGCGGAGTCCGGGAAGTGAACACGGTTTCTGGGTTATGTTTGACGTAAGTAGGAGTTTAGGATCACTTCTTGATCATTGCTAGCTTCACGACCGTTCCTTTTGCTCTCTTCTCGCTCTTATTTGCGTATGTTAGCCACCATATCATGCTTAGTCGCTGCTGCAACCTCACCACTTTACCCCTTCCTTTCCCATTAAGCTTTGCTAGTCTTGATACCCATGGTAATGGGATTGCTGAGTCCTCGTGGCTCACAGATTACTACAACAACAGTTGCAGGTGCAGGTGTTGGGATGATCATGACGCGAGAGCGATGCTTGCTTGCGTTGAGTTCTTCTTCTGCTTCTTCGATCCGGGGATAGGTTCCAGGTCGGCAGCCTGGGCTAGCAGGGTGGATGTCGTTTGAGTTTCTGTTTGTGTTTCATCCGTAGTCAGATGATGCTCTAATGTATTATGATGTTGTATTCGTGCGGCATTGTATGCCTTATGTATGTATCCCCATCTATTATGTAATGTTGATGTAATGATATCCACCTTGCAACAGCGTTTCAATATGCGGTTCTATCCTTGGTGGGACCTTCGAGTCTTTTTAGGATAGTATCGCATATTGGGCGTGACAGCTCCCCTTGTGTCGAATCTACAAATTAAACTTGAATACTCTACCCTCGAAAACCGTTGTGATCCCCTATACTTGTGGGTTATCACACCCCCACCGCCGGTCTTCCCGCTACCCCCGGTCATCCTTTCTAAGCTCGGTGACCACCCAAAAACGCCGGTGAGCCACCCCTAAGATAGAGAGTGGGGTTCTTCTCTAGCGAACCTATACCCGCCACCCTAAGATAGACTGTGGGGGTGTTCTTCCAGGCGTTAGTGGCCTCACCGTCTCCTTCTACCTCTCTAGCTCTTCCTTCTTCCTTCTCAAAACCTGTCGACTGTCCTAAATTCAAAAACCAGTCGACTGACATTTAGCTATTGTTGTTAAAGACATTTAATTTGTGTGGTTTGGCCCTGCTTTCGAACACCGCACCCACTTGAGAGAAGAACTCCTTTTATTCTGACCGTTATTGAAGTTGCAAACCCCTGTATTTTTTGGAGTTGGCTGCGTGATGGCTCTCCTCTCCTCTCCCTCTCCTCCACCAAGCTCCTCCTCCCCGTCCATGTTGCTGGTCGGCTCCCCCCGTCCTTGCCTAACCGTCCCCTCCTCCTCGCCCCCGCCGGTCGCCCTCTCTGGCGTCGGCCCCCTCCTCTGGTGCCCCTCGCACCCCTTCTTTTCGCCCCTCTCCTCTCCCCTCCTTCCCTAGATCTCAATCCGGCAACAAGTTTTGAGCCTTGGCAGTTGACGATGCTGGGTCTGACTCAGACTCTACCCCCCTCCTTGCTCCTTGGCTTCCACCCTCGCCGCAGGGTCGCTGCGGGGGGTGGCGCCACCGACAATGTGATCGGAAATTTGCCTCGGGAGGGCGTGGTAGGCCGTCTTACTTTGCGTATGCGATTGGATCTGGTTGGTTCCATGTTGGCCGTCGTCGGAAGGGGAGCCGTTCGGGGATGGCGCCCTCGCCCGACCTCGATGTGCTCGGATCTAGTCCTCAGCCTTACGCTCGTGTGGTGTGTGCTTCGTGTTCTCCTCCATCTTCGGCGCTGGTGTCCAGGTCGTTGGTGGGTTCGACCTCCGTGTTGTTGTTGGTGGCGGCGGATGTGGCTCCCTTGCGGCCAACCCTAGATCGCATGCCCGATTTGTCGGCTTGTGGGCCCCTGGTTTGGACCTCTACGGGCCCATTTGGGCATTTTGGGACGGGTGGGCTGCCCTCTCGTTCCTCTTCCTCTGATTTCCCTCCGCTCTCCATCTTGGGCCCTGGGCCTTCTACGACCCACCCACCTCCCCCTGCTGTTAGCCCAGCCCGCGTGGCCTCCTCTGGCCTGGCTCACTCCGTCTATTTATGGATCCACAAAGGCTCCATCCCTACCTTTCTAGGGTTCCAGCCTCTTCTTCTGACCTCCGCCGCTTCCGCCTCCCCATTCCTCTGTTATGTAGATCTACTCCTCCTCCTCCCCTCTCCCTCTCCTTTGCGGCCGTGGTTTCCATGGATCGATCGCACAACTCCTCGAGTGAGGCCATGCCGGGCCAGAAGTGGCGGAGGGATGAGCCGGGCGACGGGGTGTCCGGTCTGGAGCTTGAGGCATCCCTCTGCTCGAAGCTTGAGGCCGAGCAGGCTGCTCAGTCGCAAGTGGCTCACGATGGCAAGGCCTGGGCGGCGGGGCCTGAGTGGCTTTAGAGGGATGAGTGGGCGCGGTCGGTGGCGGCTTCTGGATCGGAGGCGCCCCGATCGTGTGGATCTAGGGTGGATCCTTGGGAGGCCGCGATGGAGGCCGGCGGATCTGGCCCCGCTCCCCGTCCTCGTCCTCCTCCTTTGCGGGGGCCTCCTTCCCTGGGGCATGGTGCTGGCCGGTTGTCGGGGCCCTCGTCGGGGTTCGGCGGACGCCCGATGGGCCGTGGCGGCTCCGGATCTGTTGGCTATGGTCGTCGTCGTCCTCCCTCTGGCCCTGGATCCTCCTCCTCTGGCCAAGGCAATGGGATCCTTCCCCCTCCTCCTGCTCCCCCTGTCCATCCGTCCCCTCCAGTTATCCAACCTCCAAATCCCAACCCTAACCTCACCTGCTTCGCGTGCCATCAACCTAGACACTTCCAATCCCGCTGCTTCAACCCCCCATTCTGTCTCATTTGCAGAGAAGATGTGCACCTCACCGTGGACTGTTAGAATCGTTGCAAGCCCGCCTCTTTCATGCTCTATGGTTATTGTCTCCCTAGATGTTCTTTCTTTGCCCTCGATAGCGAGATCCCACTAGTGGCTGTTGCTCCTGCCTTATCCAACACTACCATCATCACCATTAAAGGCCACAAAATGTCTCCTCAAACCCTCCTTGATGAATTGAAGATTTGGTATGACGGAGGCTGGGATTGGCACAGCCGGGAGCTTTCTGACTTTGAATTTGCAGCGGTATTTCCTTCTAAGAGCAACCTCAAAATGATATCTTCATGCACCAACTTCACCCTCCCTCTCAACCAGCTTTTGGTTTCGATGAAGGCTGCCTCTAATGGGTCCTAGCCCATCTCCCCTGTATTGGAGGATTGGGTCCTGATTGATGATGTTCCCCCTGCCCTGCGCTCTGTTGAATTTGTGATGGCATTTGGTGTGCTCATTGGCAAGCCTATCCTCGTGGACCCGGAGTCTCTTCCTGTTCTTGGTCCTGTTTGTCTCAAGCTTTGGTGTATCGATCCTCTCTGCATTCATAGTGCTATTGATGTGTTCCCCTCGTCTGATGGATTCAGGTTGCATGTTCGTGTGGAACATGGTATCAGCTCTCATATCCCCTCTCCTCCCACTAGTAGAAAAAGGGTCAAATGTGAGACACATTAGTCCCGGTTTGTAACAGAACCGACACTAATGTGTCCATTAGTGCCGGTTCCAATGGCTAGCCGGGAGGAGCTCTTTAGTACCGGTTCGTGGCAAACCTTTAGCACCGGTTCGTGCCACGAACCGGTACTAATGAGAGTGGTGGCAGGATGTTGTCAGAGTGGGGCCCTTCCAGCACCTTTAGTACCGGTTCGTGGCACGAACCGGTACTAAAGGTCGTCCTATATAAATCCTTCGTCCACCCGCACTCTGTTCTCCCCCCTTTCCCCTCTCCCTCTCTTTTGTTCTTCCCTTCCTCCTCTCGAGTGCATCACAAAATTTGCCCCAAATTTGTCAAGATTTGCAGGCCCTCATCCATTTAGATGATCACCAAGGTTAGCAACTTTGTCCTTTCATCTCTCATTGCTAGATTAGCTCTTGCATTGGTTTATATAGTGATTAATTGTGGGTTTTAGTAATTTGGGAGGAATTATATGTGGTAGTATTTGATTTATATGCAATTTGAGGTCAAAATAACACTTAGTTTGCATATGTAGGTGTGGTTTACTTAGTGCCTTCTAAATCTCCGTCGAAACCACCGTTGATCGCCCGCACCGTCCCGTCGCCGGCACCACCTTGTGGTGAGCCTCTTGTTCATGAAATTTTATATAAAAAAATGATGTTTGTGTGATTTGGATATATAGTTACTCGTATAATAATTATCTTACCCGTACATTGTTTGTTATACATAGTGCCATGGTTTTGATATCCGTCCCCGTCGGCCCTCGTCCTTGTTATGATTCGGATGTGGTATATTCTCTTTTAAAACTATTTGTTGCATTTCGTGTTTATGACAAATAATTATGCCCATCAAGTTGACATAGATATTTTTATGTAGGAGGTATGTGAACCGGAAATTCCAACCGACCCTATTGTCGAGAGGTTAAATTTAGTTGAAAGAGAAAACGAGTACTTGAAAGAAAAATTGAAAAGAATTGAGGGGGAGAAGATGGAATTGGAGTTGCATGTTGCCGATGTCGTCGATGATCACAAGATCAAGATGGAGAAAATGCGCTTGAAGATTAGAAAGATTAGAAAATATGCCATCGATAGTGAGGCTTGGTATCATTATGCTATTGGATCAATTGTTACCTTAGTTGTGATCTTGATGGCATTTGTTGTTGCATTTAAATGCTTTAGCTAGAGAGTTATTTGTTTGTTGCATTTAAGTGTTGTATGAACTTTATGTATGAACTTGTATTAATTTGGTCTATTCGGTGTTGTGTAATGAAGATGAGCCGGCAATGGATGTACGATGACCGATGCTCTCCCCAGTTCGTTGAGGGCGTGCATACTTTTCTGCTTGCGGCTGAGGCAAACAAGCGGGCGGATGGTTTTATGCCTTGTCCATGTGCTGGATGTAAGAATGATCGCAATTACTCTACGTCAAGAACCATTCACGTCCACCTGTTTGAGTCCGGTTTCATGCCCCACTATAATGTTTGGACCAAGCACGGAGAAAGAGGGGTTATGATGGAAGACAATGAAGAAGAAGAGGACGACGACAGCTATCCTGGCCATGGGTTCCCTGAATACGATGATACAACAATGGGGGAAGAAGCTGAGCCGGTAATGCGGGAAGAAGCTGAGCCAGCAATGCGGGAAGAAGCTGAAGAAGAGGCATCAGATGAGCCCGTTGATGATCTAGGTCGGGCCATTGCCGATGCAAAGAGAAACCGCGCAAGTGATTTGGAGAAGAAGAAGTTGCAGCGCATGTTAGAGGATCACAAAAAATTGTTGTACCCGAATTGCATAGGTGACAAGAAAAAGCTGGGCACCACACTGGAATTGCTGCAATGGAAGGCAGAGAATAGTGTATCTGACAAGGGATTTGGAAAGTTGCTGGTAATGATAAAGGATATGCTTCCAAAGGACAACGAATTGCCCGAGAGTACGTACAAAGCAAAGAAGGCTGTCTGCCCTCTAGGGTTAGAGGTGCAGAAGATACATGCATGCCCTAATGATTGCATCCTCTACCGCAGTGAGTACGAGGATTTGAACGCTTGCCCGGTATGTGGTGCATTGCGCTATAAGATCAGCCATGATGAGCATGGTGATGTCGAGGGCGAGCGCCCCACGAAGAATATTCCTGCCAAGGTGATGTGGTATTCTCCTATAATACCACGGTTGAAACGTTTGTTCCAAAACAAAGAGCATGCCAAGGCGATGCGATGGCACAGAGAAGACCGTAAGAAAGACGGAAAGTTGAGAGTACCCGCTGACGGGTCGCAGTGGAGAAAAATCGAAAGAAAGTACGGGAAGGAGTTTGCAGATGCTGCAAGGAGCGTATGGTTTGGTCTAAGCACAGATGGCATTAATCCTTTTGGGGAGCAGAGCAGCAACCATAGCACCTGGCCTGTGACTCTATGTTTGTATAACCTTCCTCCTTGGTTGTGCATGAAGCGGAAGTTCATTATGATGCCAGTGCTCATCGAAGGCCCTAAACAACCCGGCAACGACATTGATGTGTACCTAAGGCCATTAGTTGAAGAACTCTTACAACTGTGGAATGGAACAGGTGTACGTGCATGGGATGAGCACAAACAGGAAGAATTTGACCTAAAGGCATTGTTGTTCGTGACCATCAATGATTGGCCTGCTCTCAGTAACCTTTCAGGACAGACAAACAAGGGATACCACGGATGCACCCACTGTTTGGATGATACCGACAGTATATATTTGAATAGTTGTAAGAAGAATGTGTACCTGGGACATCGTCGATTTCTTCCGAGCAGGTATCCCGTAAGAAAGAAAGGCAAGCATTTCAAAGGTGAGGCGGATCACCGGACGAAGTCTCGCCACCGTACTGGTGCTGATGTTCATGATATGGTCAAGGATTTGAAGGTGATATTTGGAAAGGGTCCTGGTGGACAACCTGTTCCAAAGGACGCTAACGGACGCGCAACCATGTGGAAGAAGAAATCTATATTTTGGGACCTGCCATATTGGAAAGGCCTAGAGGTCCTCTCCGCAATCGACGTGATGCACGTGATGAAGAATCTTTGCGTGACCCTGCTTGGCTTCTTGGGCGTGTATGGGAAGACAAAAGATACACCTGAGGCACGGGAGGACCAGCAACGTATGCACGGAGAAGACGTCATACATCAGGGTCATGCAAGCTACGCTCTTACCAAAGAAGAGAAGGAAATCTTCTTTGAATGCCTGCTCAGTATTAAGGTACTGTCTGGCTTCTCGTCGAATATAAAGGGAATAATAAACATGGCAGAGAAAAAGTTCCAGAACCTAAAGTCTCATGACTGCCATGTGATTATGACGCAAGTGCTTCCGGTTGCATTGAGGGGGCTTCTACCGGAAAACGTTCGATTAGCCATTGTGAAGCTATGTGCATTTCTCAATGCAATCTCTCAGAAGGTAATCGATCCAGAAATCATACCAAGGTTACAGAATGATTTGGTGCAATGTCTTGTCTAGGCCAGAAGGAAGCATCTCCAAGGGCCATCAAAATGAGGAGGTCATTGAGTTTTGTATTGACTTTATTCCTGACCTTAAGCCGATTGGTGTTCCTGAATCGCGGCATAAGGGCAGATTGGATGGAAAAGGCACGCTAGGAGGGGAACAAATAATATGTATGGACGGACATTCTCTCACTGAAGGACACTACATAGTTCTACAGAATTCCTCCTTGGTGGCCCCGTATATGGATGAACACAAGAATTTGCTACGCTCCAAACACCCGGAGCGGTCTGATGACTGGATTACACGTGAACAAACCAGGAGTTTCGCCAGCTGGTTGCAGACACGTACCATGCATGACACCTCTATTGAAGATTACCTGTACTTGTTGTCCCAGTTACCATCTTTGAATATAATGACTTTCAAAGGGTACGAGATAAATGGTAATACATTTTACACGATCGCCCAAGATAAGAAGAGCACCAAGGAAAACAGTGGTGTCCGCTTTGATGCAGAAACCAAGACGGGAAAGGAAACATATTATGGTTATATACAGGATATATGGGAACTTGACTATCGACGTGGTTTAAAGGTCCCTTTGTTTCGGTGCAAATGGGTCAATATGACACGAGGCGGGGTAACGGAAGACCCGCAGTACGGAATGACGACAGTGGATCTCAACAATCTTGCGTATGCAGACGAACCATTTGTCCTAGCCAATGATGTGGCACATGTTTTCTATGTGAAGGACATGTCTACCAAGCCAAGAAAAAGAAAAGATAAGGAAGCGAATGCATCGTACAATGAGCCAAAGCCGCACATAGTTCTTTCTGGGAAGAGAAACATCGTGGGAGTGGATGATAAGACAGACAAGTCAGAAGATTATGAAAAGTTTGATGAAATTGCTCCATTCGCAGTGAATATTGACCCAAGCATCCCGTTAAATGATGAAGATTTTCCATGGTTACGGCGCAAAGGGACACACGCGAAGAAAAAGTTTCACACCCAAAGATCTAGGATGTGATCGGCTTCACTAGCTATCATCACTTTCTTCTGTGTTTCGCACCGAGAGGGGAATCTCTGTAATAGTTAGGGTAGTTATGTGTTTTGGCATTTGAAACGCGAAGAAATTTTATGTGCAAACAAATTCACACTAATTTCAAATAATTCAAAATTTGAACTATTCAAATTTGAAAACTACGGGCACTAATAGAAAAAATAGCAGAAAAGAAAGAAAAACTATAGCTGAAAAGAAAAAAACTATATAAAAAACTACTCAAAAATAAATAGAAGAAAATAAATATAGCAGAAAAGAAAAACCTACTCAGAAATAAATAGAAGAAAAAATAAAGCAGAAAAGAAAAAAAATTATATTTGCTATTTTTCAATCGTTTACAAAATGACCGTGAAATTGAAAATCACTACAAAATGAACTCTGAAAATGTTGAATTTTGGCAAACTAGATGAAAAACTACTCACAAATAAATAGAAGAAAATAAATATAACAGAAAAGAAAAAACTATACAAAAAATTACGCAAAAATAAATAGAAGAAAATAAAGCAGAAAAGAAAAAAAACTATAAAAAAAATTGGGATGCTGCCCTGTGGGCCTGATAGGCCACAGGTGTGTAATTACAGGCCTTAAAGGCCCAGCAGACTCACAGGGCAGCGCGCAGAGTTTAGGCCCACAAGCCTGCTAGCTATATAGTGGAGTTCGAAGTGGTAGCCGTGGCTGGGTTTATAAACCAGTGCAGCTGCCCTTCGCCCGGCGAGGTGGGACTAAACTTTGGGGTGGCAGCGCGACCCCTTTAGTATCGGTTCGTGGCACAAACCGGTACTAAAGGGGGGTCCTTTAGTACCGGTTTGTGACACCACCCGGTACTAAAGGGGGTCACTTCCCGCCGCTTGGCATGGCCAAAACAGGCCTTTAGTACCGGTTGGTGGCTCCAACCGGTACTAAAGGTGCCTTCTATATATACTCGACTTACGAAATTTTCATTCATCCTCTGTTTCCGTTGTCTCCGTCGCCGTCGCCGCCCCCGTCCCCGTCGCCGCCCTTGTCTCCGTCGCCGCCCCCGTCCCCGTCGCCGCCGTCGTCTCTGTCGCCCCGGGCCCGCCCCCGTCCCCGTCGCCGCCCCCGTCCCCATCGCCGCC
>NC_057801.1:770321958-770342052 GCF_018294505.1 Triticum aestivum
TTTTTTATATAATGTTGTTTTTCAGTTTTTTAATGGATGTATAGAAGTTGTGTTTTCTGTTTTTAGTGTTAGATGCTTAATTAGTATGAAATAGTATATAGATTTTTGAAATAGTAGAAATGTTAGAAATTTTAGTTATCAAAATCCAATCATTAAAAAATATTACTTTTTGCGGGCATATAGCTAGTATTTGTTCTCGACGATGCCCGGCCCACATCCTCGCCGTTGACCCGTCCGCGACGACGTCCAGCCGACCCATGTCCGGGACTGGGCTCCGCCGGGCTAGCACTGGGAGGTGCTGCCTGGAGGGGCGCGCCGCTTGATGAGGAACCCGGCCCCGGGTCCCGTCGTCGACCCTGATCTCGTTTGGTGGCGTTCGCGTGGGCCAGTTTCGGTGCGGAGGGACCCGGCCCCGCCGGAGGTGGTACATCGCCGTGTCAGGGAGGAGGACGAGCACGTCCATTGCTACATGGTTGTGTTAGAGGGCGGTAGGTTCTCCAATACCTGGCAGTATCTTCGGGGATCTCACTTCAGCTATGATCCTGTGAGGGTTCCTTCTCTTTGGGTGTCCACCGCCCGCGCCGCAGGAACCGCGAGTGTCCTAGATTCTTCTGTAGTATTCGATCTTTAATTAGCTAGCCAGTGATGTACTATTCAATATTATACATTATTCGAGATGATGTATTCGAGATTATATCTATTAATCTAGACGAAGTATTCGAGATTATATCTATTATTCGAGACGATGTAATTTGAATACTAAATTGTTTTATATTTCTTTTGAATTAGTTAAATAAAAGCTATGGCAGACAATACCGACAGAGAGGGAGAACAGACCATGTTCGATATGATACACGGGCCAGATGATGATCAGAATGAAGAAGATTATGACGGCTCCGAATTTCTAAACAACACCGGAGAGGGTGATATGACACTACTAGGAAAAGGCATGCTAGTGGTGCACCGAATTTGCCTTCTAATGGCGCACTACTGGTGCGCCACTGGCATCACGCCATTAGAATTAAATTCTAATGGCGCACTACTGGTGCGCCATTAGTATCTGGTGTTCTAATGGCGCACCGCGTAGTGCGCCATTAGTATAGCCTGCAGTGCGCCATTAGAATGCCTCCCAGGGGCCATATGTACAAATGTGCTTTGGCATTCTAATGGTGCACCAGCAGCTAATGCGCCATTAGTGTGATGATCACTGTGCGCCATTAGTGTCTTGTGTGGTGCGCCATTAGTATGAATATTAGGTTTTATTTTTTTTGCTTTTCTGATTTTTGCACAGGTTACAAAATATATTATTGCATAGAATATAGACAGCAGCACACAGCAACATCAGATTCATCAAATACAATAGAAGATTAGTCTCCGAATAAAATTCATCATATTAGTCTCCGGATTCAAAAGACCGGACAAAGATAAAACATTACAAGTCTCAAGACCGCGAGTATCGAGTTTGCCTTCACATTACAAGTCAATATCGATCATCTAAACTACCATCACATAGAAGAGAGCTGTGGTCATCACGATGAGCATCATCGCGATCAAACTGGTCTTCATCCGGTTCCTCCAACGCTCCCTCCTCTCTCCCGCTAGATAGCGGGCGTATCTAGATTCGGCCTCCGCCCTAGTGGTGTACCCTTTGTAACTGTTACCGCTGAAACGGTGAACCTGTCTCCGACACTCCTCCCAGTCATCGTAGACTCCGGGAACCTTACCCTTGTACACGACATACGACGGCATCTCTATGCACAAGCCAAACAACAGACAATACATAAGCAATGTGTAAGTATGCAACAAAAGGATCGGAAGAGAAAAGCAAGACATTAATAGCACGATTCATGGTCCTACTAATAAATAGCATCGATTACATCTAAGTTGAACAACCGTCCAAACCAAAGAGACATCCGAATTCATTAAAGTTTAATTACAACATGAGCCAATCAATGTTTCAGAACTACACATCACTACTTTCGACTCAACTCATCGGACAGGAGCGTGGGTGAAGCCGCCGTCTGTCGTGATGGTCATGAAATCACGGTCGTTGTCACCCTGCATTTGTAGCGTTTCATCTATCTCACTATTGGACGGTTGATATCTGAGGAAGAACTGCCCCGCGGTATGAAGGACATCTTGATGGATGATGTCCGCAAACTCCGACTGGATGCGAAAGAATTCTTGTCTGAGGTCCGCGTCCTGGACTTCCGACAAGCTCGCGGCCCAATCTTTGAGATTATCTGGTAGCTGAAGGTGATGATGGTCCCTTACGATCGCCCGCATGTGATGGAGGGCGTAGTAGGCATCCTTCTGACCGCCAGGCGGCTGCTTGACGCAGCAGAACTTCGTATTGTGTGAGAAGATGTGCTTGCCGTACTTACGAACTGGCCTGGTGAAGGTGCCTCCAGATTGGGCGTAGCCGGGGAGAACATCATCAAGAACTTTCTTCACATTTGTGTAGTCTATCATGGAGTTACGGTTCGGGTCGAAATACGTGGCCATGGAATATTTCGGGCTTAAGAGGATGAGTGTGCAATGTGTGTCACTGCACAGAACACGGAATGTTAGAAAAAAAAGAACGATCGAAATCTAAGAAATCATATGTTACGGGGCGGTTAAGGGATGACTTACTCGGGAAAGTAAGGCACAAGGAAGTTATCCTTATCTGCGTTTGCCAGAATGACGCCTTCGAGGTGTGAACTCGCAACTTGGCGGTCCCCAGCGCTGCTCAAGTGCTTGGCACGCATGTAGAAGGGGTCGACTATCACGATGTCCGGGGTATTGTCTCTAATGATCCGCATCTGCATGCTCAGCGAAAACAGCCGAACGAAGGTGTAGTGCAACGGATGAAGGTTAAACATAGCAAAGATGTCATCAAACCGCAGGACGATCATACCCCCGATGTCGCCATCCACAAAGCCCTTGCTCTCTGGCACCTTGGCCACGAAAACCGGGTATGCCACATCCTTCTCTCTGAGACGCCGCTTCTCCAAAATCAGAACAGTGTCGTGGAGACTCCGCATAGCACCGGTTGCAGCATTCAACATATTTGGTGGTAGCATCGCCCTACCCGCCACATGCACCCTCCTCGAGATATCCTTAGGTGAAGGTGGCCCGTCCTGAGCACGGATCGAACTCGGTGCCGGCTGGCTCGCACCGGCGCCCTTGTTAGTCTTTCGTTTCCGGCCCTTCTTCTTGATCTCCTGTAATGGGACCGAGTTCTGCTCACAGACCGCCTTCTTCAGTGTGTTGGGGCTGATAATATTTCGCGCCTCAGGTATCTGAGGCTCGGTGAAGGCGGGAGCTGGAGGCATGTCCTGAGAACTGAACGCCAGACGACGCTTGTTGCAATTGGATTTCTCCGCCATACCAGCTAGATCGCGGTGGTCTTGGTTGGGTTCTTGAGAAAGAGGCCCGCAGAACTCGTCAGCGTACCCATGTTCGGCAAAGTACTTATCAACTTTGGTAAATGTACCGTCGTCGTTGTCGTCGCCGTCCAGATCCTGTGCCATAGGGCTGTCCGGATCCTGTGCCATAGGGATGTCCGGCAGGTCCGGTAGCGTTGCGGCGTTCTTGCCATGGCTTGGCGCCGGCACGACTGGCGGTCTTGTCTGTGGGGTGGTGTCCCCCGCCCCCAAACGAATCTGGCTCTTCGGCCATAGCAGGGGCCAGTTTACGCAGGTGCCGAGGGTCATCTCATCTTCTTCGTCGGCCCCAGCGGGTCGAATCGGAGGTAATAGCTCGTCGCAGCCTGGCAGCACCCGGACCACTTCAACCCTATACATTGTGGTTGGCATCGGATTACCGTGGAACATGGGGTTGCCCGGTTGAACGATTCTGCCCTTGGCGACATCGACCAACTCGGCGCCCACGAAGTGCAGAAGAGTGCAAGGAACGTCGGCGGTGCCCTGGAAAAACATGTATAGGGCGTCAGGGCTGCCCAGTCAAAGGCAAGGAGATGAAGACATCGACCAGGGGGGAAGGTTGTACATCCACACAAACACAGGCCAGGTGCTATGTGTGCTTCTCTGGCTGCCAAACGGATTGACTCCATCGGTGCTCGCGCCCAGCACGATGTTGCTTGGATCGTTCCCAAATTCTGGGTATTCGAAGTTCAACGCTTGCCACTGGCTCGCATCCTTAGGGTGACTCAGCATCTTGTCTTTTTTATCTATCTCCGGATCATTTGCGTCATCTTCTCGCTTCTTCTCCTCCCTATCCGCGTGCCAACGCAGGAGCTTTGCTACCTTAGGGTCCGCGAAATACCGCTGCAGATGAGGAGTGATCGGAAAGTACCACACCGATTTTTGAGGAGCTTTCTTCCTCTTCTTGTATCGAGTGACGCCGCACACCGGACATATGGTAGACTCCGCGTGCTCGTCCTGATAAATGATGCAATTGTTCATGCACACATGGTATTTCACATGCGGTAAATCTAGAGGACACACGATTTTCTTCGCCTCCTCGAAACTGGTCGGGCACTTGTTCCCCTTGGGAACACGTTCGTGCCAGAATGACATGTTCTCGTCGAAGCATGCGTCGGTCATTTTGTGTTTTACCTTCATCTCCAGAGCCATGAGCGTTACTTTCAGGCGGGTATCCTCGGGCCTGCATCCTTCATACAATGGAGTAACCACGTCTATCTCCAGTTGATCCAGCTTGGCTTTCTCTCGGGCGGCAGCTCTTGCGTTATCCGTCCGCTTGAGAAGCAGCTCTTGAATATGAGGGTCCTGCACCCAGCCTCCATCATCGTCTGCTCCGGCATCTTCATCTTCATGATCATTCCCTTCGTCTTGATCTTCCTCATCATCATGTACAACATCTTCTACATGATGACTGTGTACAGCATCACCGTCGTGATCATGTCCTGAAGATTCTTCGTCTTCTCGCCCGCCCTCGCCGCGGTGGTACTTGTCTTGTTGCCCTTCCTCATTTCTTGCCCGGCCCCGGCCATGGACGACTTGATAGTCATCTTCATCACCTTGCCACCGATAGCCATCCATGAAACCACGCAAGAGCAGGTGGTCCCGCACCTGCCCGGAATCCGGGTCCGCAATAAGGCTCTTCAGCTTGCATCTTCGACATGGACATCTTATCTCCATCTCGTTCTTTTGAAGCATCTCGGCCTTCACGGAGCTCAAAAACCTATTCACGATGCCTTCAGTCATCGTGCGGACCATGGTCGCCTGCGGGGTAGAGCAAAACGATATGTTAGAACCAAGAAAAAATTGGGCATGACCTTCCCTAAAAATAGGACCAAAAATAATGCATAGTGCCAAAATTCTCGCCGAAACGGAAATGAATCAAAACATTCCGGCAAAATATTGCCAACTATCGCATATTTCAAATACCGGTACCTTCAAACACAAACATATATGCAACACCACAAACACATGCAACACCACAAACATACATAGATCTAGCTAGGCCACAAAAAGTGCATGTGCACGTTGTTGGAGCGAGCTAGGGAGAAAAAGAAGTAGATCTATATCATGAAGATAGCTTTCCCTTACTTACCTATCAAAAAAAGGTAATTTCACCACTTAATTTTGTTGAATCTATGGTGGAAATGAGGTGAGGAGGAGGAGATGGCCGAAAGCTTGGAGAAGGAGGTGGATGGAATGAAGTGGGGAAAGTGAGTGGGTAGGTGTGGGCTGTCCAAAATATCTTGTTGGTCCCAGGTTACTAATGGCGCACCGTAGGAAAATGCGCCATTAGTAACCCTGGTTACTAATGCCGCATCAGCCTACGGTGCGCCATTAGTAGTTTTGCAAAAAAGTAAAAATAATAAGTATATATACTAATGGCGCATCTCCTCTGAGTGCGCCATTACTAGTTTAAACTAGTAATGGCGCACTGTGCCACGATGTGCCATTAGTAGTTTTGCAAAAAAAAGAATAAAACAAAATTTATAGTAATGGCGCACTGCCTGCTTGGTGCGCCATTAGTAGTTATAGATAGTAATGGCGCATTATGGACCCGATGCGCCATTAGTATGTATGGGAAAATGGAAAAAATAATAATTCATACTAGTGGTGCACCCTGTTCACGGTGCGCCATTAGTGTCTTCCACACTAATGGCGTATCACAAACAGGTGCGCCATTAGTATATAGTAGTGGCGCACTGCTGCCACGGTGCGCCATTAGAATCAATCCTATCTATAGCCCTTTTCCTAGTAGTGTGATATTCGATCGCGACGACCGAATTGGTGAAGTCATGAACTACGATTATGACGATGACGAAGAACATGTTGATCCTGAAACAACAAAGACCGGCGAGGTATATATATTTATATAAGCAGGTATCTGGTGATCATCACATGTTTTAAATGACTTGAAGATATATTAACGAATCGATCTTTGTCCTTTCAGCCATCCGGATCGAGCAAATCTTCAGGCAAAAGGACGAAACGAGGCCCGAACAAAAAGTTGAAGGAGGGCGTAAAGTACAATATCGAGGCAGTCAGACCTAATGGCGAACCATTAGCGCCTAAGAAGATTGCGGACAAGTTCGTTCGTCAGTGCGGAGTTCTTGTGAAGGACCAACTCCCGATCTCCCTTCAAGAATGGAGAGAACCAGCAAAAGACAAAAGACAAAAAGGCAAAGAGGACGCTGCTCCACGTCCAGATGTTACTTTTGTCGACAAGAATCAAAAGGATCTGCTTTGGGATACTCTCATGGAACATTTCACCCTACCAGATCATTTCACAGAAGCAGATGTGCAGAAAGTCAAGGACGCTGCTCTTAGGAAGATGGCGGTTGCATTCAAGAACCACAAGAATCGTGAATGGGACAAGTACGTCAAGGGAGGAAGGAAGACTCCAGTATTCGAGGGAACACTAGAGAACCAACGTGCTCATTGGGACGATTTCGTGAAATTCAAGGATTTGGAATTAGCTAAGGAACGGTCGAGAATAAACAAGAAGAATACCGAAAAAAAGGATAAGTTCCATAAGCTGGGGCCAGGTGGCTATGCGGTGGCAATGCCTAAGTGGGATAAGTCTGAGAAAGAGATGGAGGATGCAGGTGCCACTCCGGTTACTAAGAGCTGGCCCCCCAGGGTCAGGACTTGGTTCTATGCGCATGGGGGGGAGTTGGACCCGAAGAGAGGCAATGTTTCGACGAGGGCAAGTCTGAAGGGAGCCAATGATGCGATACTTGTTGCAATAGAAGAGGCACGATTGGGGGTGTTCCAGCCCAACAGAGAGAACGACGAGCTTACGCGTGCCCTGGGAAATCCTGAACACCCGGGAAGAACACAAGGCAAGGGCACTATTCCGTGGTATGAGGGGTTTTCAGACTGGAACACCGACTACAGAACCCGTGCGAGAAAGAAGATTGCGGAGGAGAAGAAGAGGAAGATGGAGGAGGAGCAGAGGAAGCGGGACTATGAATGCCTTCAAGGCCTAGAAGCAAGTCAAGCGGAATTGGTAGTCAAATTCCAGCGGCAGCAGGAGCAGATAGACTCACTTACCCAGCAAAGGGGGTCTCAACAGCTGCAGCAGCTAGCGAATGATCCAGCATTGGATAGCACTGCACCATCCATGCCGAGAAGCAGCGTGGGTTCCGCCCCGGACGATGCAATGCTGGGTAGATACCCCGTGGATGACATCACGGAGAACACTAGCTGCGAGCTACACGTCGAAATGAAGAACATATCCATGAAGGTGGCGGACACCGTTGCTTTTACAAATCCCCCCGAGGCAACCTTCCATTGCAACCCGATTCCAGCGGGCTATGCTCGTGTCTTGGTTGATGAGGTGGTGGACCCATATTCAGAGCTAGAGCTTGACTTTCCTGGAGGTGATGACGAGCGCTTTCTCGGAGACGCCAACCATCATATCATCCTATGGAAAAAGGATTGCATCATCTTTCGAAGGCCACCGACACCGCTTCAGCCGACTCCTCATCGAAGTCCGCCATCGAGTTAGCAGTCTCCCGCTCCTGCAAGTCGACCAAGTCCGGCAAAGTGTCAGGCCACTCCTCCTCCTCCTCCAAGTCCGCCACAACGTCAGACGTCCACTCCTCCTCCAAGTCCGGCACAACCTCAGGCCACTCCTCCTCCAAGTCCGGCATAGCTTCAGGCGGCCACTCCTCCTCGTCCAACTCAGCCCCGTCAGCCGTCTCCGCCGCCTCAGCAATCGCAGAAGAGACACCCCGCAGCTATGGTGCGTAGCGGTACGAGTCGAGGTAGTACAGGAAGTACAGGCGGAGGCAAGCGATATAAATATGGTCCAAGCCTCACGCCTCTTCCGCAGAGGGCTTATGACAGGTCCGAGGAGGAAATCACAGCCATATCGAAGTCCGAGGTGGAAGCCCATTTTGCATCGAAACCGCCAACGCCGCCAAGGGAGAAAGTGCCTGAGGAAACGATTGACCACTTCATTCGTATGGCTCAACCACCAGCTCCCAAGCCTGTTGACACAGACTATGAGCGCCACATCAGGAAGTTAAATCGAGCACGTCTATGTAAGGAGGCGAGCTCGGGATCGAGCAAACAAGAAGCAGCTGTCAAAAAATGCGGGAAAACCATTCCCCAGCTGGGAGAACAGGCGGCGCAATCGATCCCCTTGCTTGTTGTGCCAACAACACGTGACAGTACGCGCGCCCAATATTATTGTGGGCAAACAGTTTACGTTCCTGAGGTGGGCAATGTGGTAATAACGGAGGACCATATAATGCAGGCTGAAGTTCTCAAAATCACTGTTGGACAACTCCTCGAGATCGAGCCCATGCCTGTGCTTAGAGAGGATGAAATAAAACGGAAATATGTCCGGGGCCAATCTTTGGTCGAGCCAGACAAGGTCAAGAACCTCCCAACGAGAATGTATGAATTGCATCAATGGTACATGAACATTACCAAGATTTCCGATCGATTGTCCCTCATGGTGAATGTCAAGGAGGGGCATTACTACCATGAGAAAGTTGTGTCCGTTGAGTATTCTGAACTGTTTCAGTTATACAATCAAGACGCACTCGACAAATCTATTGTCAGTTGCTATTGTCTGTAAGTGATTTCTTTCTGTAATTTAAGTCTCAAGCTAGCTGTAGTGATCCTTTTGATCAATCATTACCTGTAATTATCCTCACTATACTCTTTTCTGTGGTATTATATGCAGGATGAAGATGTATGAAATGAGAAAAGGTGGACGCTATGGCATTGGGTTCATTGACCCAAACACCGTTAATGAATACACATGGAAAATAGATGCACATCATCAAAAGGCCGTAGAGGACAGCATGCTAGAGTTCTTGAAGCGCCTCAAATACAATGAAGCTATACTACTTCCTTACAACTTCCAGTGAGTCACACTGTCTTGTACTACAAATTCTCTGTTTTTGCCTACTAGCTAGCTACATGTTTTTGCTTACATATGCCCGCTTAATTAAGACATGCAAACGTGTGTGCATGCAGATTTCACTGGGTCTTGTGTATCATTAAAGTTGACGCCGGAACAGTTGAAATACTGGACTCACTACTCAAAGAAAAAACTGACTATAACATCTTGTTTGGGATAGTCAACAGGTAATTTCAATCATTATTAACTATATATCTCGGCCTATTTAGCTCGTCATTTCATGATATGAACTATTTAATAACCCCTTTATTCATTTTCTTTGTCGGCGGGCAGGGCTTGGGCAAGGTTCATTAGCGTCACGGAAGGCGAATGGAAAGAAAAGCTTAAATGGGGAAGACCCAAGGTAAGTAATTAAGTAGTACTAGCTAGCTAGCTAGCTGCCATCTCTTTAATTATCATGCTTGATTAATTATTATCTGATCAAATTCCATTCTCGTAAAGGCCCTGAAGCAGGCGCAGGGGACTGATCTCTGTGCATTCTGCGTTTGCGAGACCATTCGCATGATGGCGTCCGAAAGGAGCAGATCTCAAAGATAGGAATGGGTACGCTTGTCAAAACACTATTCACAATTTTTACACAATTATCGATATCTAGTCACACAACTAATACACATGCATATTGATCTCCTTCTTAACAGTTCAGAGAGGTGCGGGCGAAGCTCCTAGAAACGGAGCGCGTAGAAGCACTTCAAGAGGAAATAGCGGGATTTTTGCTCGACCAGGTCATAAATCCGAAGGGAGAATACTATTACCCGCTACCGCCCCCATGAAAACCACTTCCAATTGTCATCGTGCTCTGAAGGCACCAATTAGGCTAATGCCACTGGCTCCGAAGGCAACATGCATATGTAGGAGAAATTTTATATAGCTATACATGTGTGTATGTGTGAATTAATTAATATGATGGTTTGTGAGACATTGATGATATATATATGCATGATTGGTTCTACTAGAAATTCTATTTATATATATATATATATATATATATATATATGCATAACGTGTACAATGTGTAGTATCATAAAATACCAGCAAACGAAAAAGAATTAAAATGGAAACACAAAATTAAATGAAAAAGAAATCATAAAACTAAAAAAACCCAAACCTTATAGTACCGGTTGGTCTTACCAACCGGTACTAAAGGGATCCAGGCCCCTGGAGCTGGCTCGTGCCACGTGGTTTCCCTTTAGCACCGGTTCGTGCTGAACCGGTACTAAAGGGGGGGGCTTTAGTGCCCACACTTTAGTGCCGGTTATGGAACCGGCACTAAAGGGCCTTACGAACCGGTGCTATTGCCTGGTTCTGCACTAGTGTCCTCCTCCCCCCCTCCTCCTCCTCCGGCTGATAAGCGTGGGGAGGATGGGGATGACGCTCCAAACCAGAGCGAGGGCTCTCACCCTCACTTCACGACCTCGGAATGGGATGTCTTGGGGTCTGAATAGCGGGAGATGTTCAAGGAAAGCACTCCGATGGATAAGGCCAAGGGGGGCTGCTAAGGCTGTGGAGATGACGTCTCAGGCTGCTGTGGCGCCCTTCCTGGCAGGCATGCCTGTCTCTGGTGTTTGCTCCAATCTCCCAGCTTGTCCGAGCTCGCCCTCGCTCTCTGGCATTGAGGATCTCCCTGCTTCCCCTCCTCGTGGCTCTGCTGGTGCTCCCCCTAAGAGAAAGTCTTCTGTGCGGAAATTCTCGGCGCGTAGCCGCGCCTCCTCGGACACCAAGTTATCCACAGCGGGGATGTGTCGCCGCCTGGATGCTGATATGGGAGACGTGGTGGCTCAATCCTCTCCAGTGGCACCGCGTTCTACTCCGATCCGCTCTTCGTCCTCCACGGCGTGTACAAGCGGCCGGATTCGTGACAGTGGCATGTGGGTGGCGGACAAGGCTTCTCGTCGAGCAGTGGCTCGTGATCTTCCGGCCTCAGGTATTTCCCCAACCCCAACCCCGTCTATTGTTGTGAATGCACCTCCTTCCCCGGTTAGATTAGTCCTTCCCACTTATTCGGATGATCACCTGACAAAGGTTCTTTCAGACGTGGGCATTACTTTTGATCCCAATGTTAGTTCCCCTTCCTCTCTGCTTGCTTTGATTAGGGCCAATGAGGTGGCTTAGGCTTCCATTGCCAAAGCAAAGGAGCTAGCTATGGTTCCTCCTACCCCTTCGGTTGTGGCCGGAGAGGGATCAGGGGGCTGATTTGGATGCTGCTCGCCCAGTTCTGGTCAAAAAGGGTGCATCTAAACGCTCTAAATCTTGCTTGGCACCCTACAGGTCGAGCCTACGTATTAAGAATCTTTCTTTCAAATGAGAGCTTTATTTTGCAATGTGAGGGGATTCGGCGCTCGGGGGCACCAGGATCAACTCAAAGATGTGGATCGGGGCGATAACATTGATTTGGTTTGTCTAGTCGAGACCTTCAAGACTTCTTTCTCCCCAAATGAGCTCGCTGCAGTTGCAAGAACTGATAGATTTGACTAGAACTTTCTCCCTTCCTCTGGCCACTCGGGCGGCATTCTAATTGGCTCCAAATGTGAATTTTTTTATTTTGTTGCATTCGACCATGGGATTTTTTGGGCTAGCATTGTTGTCTATTAATGTCAACTAAATGTTTTATCGGAGGCCATGGTGGTTTATGGTCCGGCCGTTCACTCCCTCTCCACTCTTTTTCTGGATGAGATCTCAAATAAAGTTTAATCTTGTGCCCCCCCTCCTCGTTGGAGGAGATTTCAACCTTCTCCGATATCCGACTGATAAGAATACTACCAACTTCTTCTGGTCTCTAGCAAATGCTTTTAATGACTTCATTAGTAGTTGTGCCTTACGTGAGATACCCAAGGTGGGATCTAGATTCACTTGGACCAACCATCAAGTTTCTCCTATTCGCTCAGTCTTTGACCGTGTCTTTGTGTGCCCTAATTGGGATTCTCTCTTCCCACTAGCTATTCTCAAGGCTAAGGCCATTGTGGGCTCTGATCATGCTCCTCTCATTCTTGATGTTGGGCTCCAGCTCCCTCCCAACCCGGCCCCCTCGGTTTCAGTTTGACGCTTCCTGGTTTTTGCTTGATGGCTTCTGCGATCTTCTCTCCTCTAAAACCTCAAATGTTCTCTCTGTGGACCGTCGCTCCTATGGACCTATGGATGATTAGCACCACTGCTCTTACTCTCTTCGTAAATTTCTCCGTGGCTAGTCTCGCAACCGTGCGGCTGAGGAGCGTAGGGATAAGGCATCTCTCACGAGTCAGATCAATTCCTTACACCTTCGTGCTGACAACTCCGGCCTTTCTGACCAGGAATGGGTTTTGCACTCCTCTCTTGAGGAAAACCTAGTGCAGTTGCACTGTCAAGCCGAAATTTATTGGCGCCAGTGAGGCTCGATCAATTGGTTGCTCAAAGGAGATTCTCCCACTGCCTACTTCTTTGCTATTGCCAATGGTAGGCGTAGAAGATGCTCAATCAACAACCTGCTGATTAGCAGGGTGAAGATCTCGGACCAAGTCATTATTATGAACCATGTGGTTGATTTTTTTCTCTTCCCTCCTCTCGGCCAAACCTGATCTAGGATTTCGAATCACCTATTCCTTCTGGGACGACTGCAATAGGGTCTCCGTGGATGAAAACGCTACTCTTATGCTGCCCCTCTCCAATGACAAAATTTTCCTGTCCATTAGCAGGGCCAATACTAACTCTGCTTCGGGCCCGGATCGCTTCTCAATCCCCTTCTTTAGGAAATTTTGGCCTCAGTTGCGGGTGCTTATCTGTGCGATCATCCAGGGATTATGTTTGGGGAACGGAGCTCATCTCTCAGTTTCGGCCTATTGCCCTTATCAATAACTTTGCCAAATTCCCAGCTAAGTGCTTTGCTACGCGCCTCACCCTTGTTGCCCATCAGACTCTTCCTCCTAATCAATCTGCCTTCGTTAAAGGGCGCTTTATCCTTGTTGGGGTTCTATGCCTTCACGAAATCATCCATGATATCAACAAGACTAGCAGCAAGGCTGTTATTCTTAAGTTGGATTTTGAGAAGGCCTATTACTCCATGAGCTGGGATTTCTTAAGGCAGGTCCTTTTGGCCAAGAGCTTTGATGGTGTCTTTGTCCATAGAGTCATGCAGATAGTCTCTGGGGGGGGACACTGCTATTTTAGTCAATGGGAGGATCGGCAACTTCTTCAAGAACTCCAGAGGCCTCACACAAGGAGACCCCGCCTCTCCCACACTTTTTTGCAGATGCCCACTCTAACATCCTATCCAGAGTAGCGTTGGCTGGGCACATTTTCCCTATTAGCTCTCATCTTATTCCTGAAGGCATTACCCACCTCCAATATGTTGATGACACGAAAGTAATGGTGGAACTTAATGACGCTTGTCTCTCCCATCTTAAATTTCTTCTTCTCTGCTTCGAGGCACTGTCGGGCCTGGAAATAAGTTTGCTAAAACTGAAGTGATTATCTCTAGGATCACAGAGACCGAGGGCTTGCGTGTTTCCCATTTGCTCAACTGTTCTTTAGGCTCCTTCCCTCTCAAATATCTCGGGCTTCCTATCTCTTCTGACAAACTTCTGGCCAAAGATTTCGCTCCTACGGTGGCCAAAGTGGGCAATCGTGTCATGCCATGGAGGGGCAGATATAATAATCAAGCTGGAAAGGTTGCTCTTATTAATGCTTGTCTTTCTTCCCTCCCTATGTTCGTGATGGGGTTTTATCTCCTCACTAATGGAACTCACGCCGGGTTCGACAAACATAGAAGTGCCTTTTATCGGAATGCAGCTCGTAACAAACGCAAGTATCATATGGTCAAGTGGGACCTCATTTGTTGACCCAAGAGCCTTGGGGGGCTGGGTATTGTCAATACTTTAGTAATGAACAACTGCCTGATCATCAAATGGTGGTGGAAGATCATGTCCACCCCAGATAAACCCCTTTGCTACAACATCCTCATGGGCAAATACTTCCCTTCTTCCAGCCTATGTTTTGTGGCACCCCGGCTCAGAGGAAACCGGAACGCCCCGTATTCCAGCCCGGAGATCAATTAGAAGTCTTCTAGAATACGGCACTGCTTAGCATAGAACAAACCAGCTTTCTATTATTACACGAATATGAATACAATGTCTCCGATATGAATAACATCGGCATGGCGACACTACGCCATCCTCAGTTGCTCTATGCAAGCAGCAGAACAACTCGAAGCAGCGGAATAACTCTAGCAGCGGAACATCAACGACGATGGTGAACTCCACTCCACAGGGACTCTGGCTGGAACGCTTATCCTAGCTCGCACGAACGGAAACCACGACAAGCAAGCAATCAAATCCGGCATGACCTGCAAAATGGCATGACACGCCAGGTCAGTACATTGAATGTACTTGCAAGAGCACAATAACCAGAAGCATTCAAGATAGATAACAGCATGGCAATTACAGGTTAAACAGGAATTATCATGATATCAACAGAACAATATAACATGGCATGACCAACATAAACACGATACAACTATCACAACATGAACATAATAATCCGACAATACTAGCGTGCAACTTAATGAAACTATATGCACCGCTTATTCTGCTCGGCTACCTCGTAACCAACACATGCATCACTTACCAACCTCGGACATCACACGATCATCTCAGGATCAAATCAAGCTTGGTATAAACAATACCGTAGGGATCAATAAAGGACCACAAGGAGCTTGACATTTACCCATGATTCTCGCACAACATCACGAATATACAACAACTCGGTATCCTCGATACCACCGCTACAAAAAAGACACATACATGACATTTTGGGCCGAACGAATTTTTTTCTATCATACATATGACACTTTTATGACGATAATTGTGACAAAACCCGGTATCATCATAGATGTGGTGGGCTCCTACTTCTATGACAAAAAATCATGACAGAAAATGGGCTTTTCTTCCTGGGCGGGCTGGAGACACATCTGCATGACATTCTTTGGGCCGTTCATGACGGAAAAAACCATGGTAGAATTGAGGGGGAGGAAAATTTCGGGGAGTTCCCGGTTACGGTGGGAGGTCGGGGGCCGAGCGATGCGCATTACTCTCGTACACGTGTGAGGCGTTGGCTCTAACTGAACCCGAGCTAGGCGTTGGGCTCTAACTAAACCCGAGCGATTGCACTGCAGGCTACGCGTTACTGAACCCGAGCGATCGATCGATGGCTGTTAACTGAACCCGATGGAGCGATTCCTTCGCTACTGCTGCTAACTGAAGCCGATCGATTGGATGAACAGTGAGCGTTGCGGGGGTGGGGGGTGGGTGGGTTGGATGAACAGTGAGCGGCGGCGTTGCCTCTGAATGAACAGAACCCCGTGGTGTAGAGGGCTGGATGAACAGTAGACGGTGGATGGGTGGCCGTGGAGGGGTGGTTGAACAGGACCACGTGGTGTGGAGGGCTGGATGAATAGTAGATGGTGGAGGGGTGGATGAACAGTAGACGGTGGAGTGGTGGTTGAACATTAGCCGGTGGAGTAACGCGCGGTGGAGGCTGGATGAACAGGAGCCCGTGGAGGCTGGAGGAGGTCGACGGTGGAGATGAACAGTATCCCCTGGAGTCCCGTTTTGCGGTACGCCACACCCCTCCCAATGAACAGAACCCCTGTTTCGACCGTAGGAGGTCCGTTTCCTCTGTTTTGCGGTACGCCACACCCCTCCCGATCAACAGGACCCCTGTTTCGACCGTAGGAGGTCCGTTTCGTCCGTTTTGCGGTACGCCACATCCGTCCCGATCAACAGGACCCCCGTTTCGACCGTAGGAGGTCTGTTTCCTCCGTTTTGCGGTACGCCACACCCCTCCCAATCAACAGGACCCCGTTCCAAACGTAGGAGGTCCGTTTCCTCTGTTGTGCGGTACGCCAGGCCTCGTTTCCATAGACTGTTCCGTCCAAGCCGGTTGGCTCCCACGCGTTCCGTTGCCTCCCGATGAACACGACGCATTCCGTTGCCTCCCCATGAACACGAGGCATTCCGTTGGCTCCCCATGAACACGACAACGACACTGTTTCTCCGTTCCTACCCAGCCATGTATGTATGTGCGAGTAGGCGTTCGAGACCCTGCCCGTATGTATGTACGTGGCTGTATTTTCTTTCTTGCACCCTCGCCGCTGTACGTACGTGTACGTGCTACGTGCGCGCCTCTACATCGACACGTGCGCGCCTCTACTACGACACATGCATGCCTCTACATCGACCAGTATGTACGTACACTTTTGCGACCAGAATGACAATGCTACGTACGCTTCGACTAGGTGGGTCCCGACTATCAGGCACTTCTTTGCCTGCGAAGATGTAGCTGGTGGGTCCCAGCAGTCAGGGGGGCGAATCGTTTTGGTTTTTTTTGCCCGGACGCACTTCCTTGCGTGCGAAGATGTAGCTGGTGGGTCCCAGCAGTCAGGGGGGAAACATTTGTTTTGCGAAATACTAGTGGCCCGTCCGGTGGGTCCCTGCTGTCAGGTGGAGGAATAATTATTTTGCGCGTAATAAGGAGGCATTTCCTTGCGGCCGTCGTGGACCCAGCTGTCAGCCTCTCCACGCACAATACTCTTCCGATGGAAGTCATTCGTTGACCACATTGACCATCCGCGCCGAGAGCACCACGGCAGTGGACGACGGCGAGGCCTAGGAAGGGGATGACGTGGAGCTGGGGAAGACGCAGCAGTGGATGCCCACGCGAAGAGGAGTACCAGGGTGAGGCTGCCGTTGCCGCAGAATAACAGGGGGTGTGGGTGAGTAGAGGGATGGCCTGGCCAGCGGTGGGAGTAGTAGGGGGCGGAGAGGCCTCCGCCGCATCGCAGCCGGCCATGGGAGGCAGGAGCACGAGGCATGACCGGCGCTGGTTTGGGCTGCTGGAGCAAGAAGACGAGAGGTTGAAGAAGCACTACGGCCGTTGGATGGACATCGTACGGTCACTGGAGCTAGAATTGTGCATATTATTGACTAAGCTGACAAAACCCTCCATCCCGTCAACTTAGTAGGCCCAGAAGTCGGCCTGCCACTATACTGGGTCCCAGCTAACAGGCGGAGTATTCATTTTTTGTGCATAATAAGGAGGCACTTCCTTGCGTGCGAAGATATAGCTGGTGGGTCCGAGCTGTCAGCGGCGGTAATGTTTTTTTTGCGAATTACAGAGGCCCTTTCGGTGGGTCCCTGATGTCAGGTGTAGGAATCATTATTTTGCATGTAATAAGGAGGCATTTCCTTGCGTGCGGCCGTGGACCCAGCTGTCGGCCTCTCCACGTACAGTCCACTTCAGATGCATGTCGATTGTTGACCACGTTGACCAGGCCACGCCGAGAGCACCAGGGCGGTGGACGACGGCGAGGCCAAGGAAAGGAACGACACGGAGGCAGGGAAGACTCCACAGTTGTTTCCCACGCAGAGGGGAGTACGACTGTACGAGGGTTTACTGGTTCATCTGCCGCCACCGGAGAATAACAGCAGGTGTGGGTGAGTAGAGGGATGGCTAGGCCAGCGATGGGAGTACGGTGGGGCGGTGAGGCCTGCGCGGCAGCAGAGCCGGCCGCGGGAAGGAGCGAGCAGGCAGTCCCGCCGGCGCTTGTTTGAGTGGCTGGAGCAGGAAGAGCAGAGATTGAAGAAGCACGACGGCCGTTGGATGGCAATCCAACAATCACTGCTTGTGCGTCAACCTTTTTTTTAGGAAAGCCTCAAATCTGTGGAAAACAACATACAACCCATCTGCCATTATAATTTACAGCCCATTTGCTAATTCTTAAGGTGTTTTTGGAGCCCATATTCTTTTCGTTAGCATTATAGCCCATACTGTGGCCACAGTTAAAAAATTATATGAAATTTTGCATATTTTGGTGCGGTCCGAACTGTTTTTAATCCCGAAATTTCGACTCACATTCAAACTGATTTTCAAAATAAATGTATATCATTATAAAATCCAACAAATTCTCCACGCATAAAAATAAATGTAATTTAAAATCTCGAAATGAAAAAAAAGATATTTGAAACTAATTGCCGGTTTGATGTGTTTTAAAAATGTACAACCCATTTCTCATTACTGATGTGCCATTTTCTCGGCCAGCCAAATGAAAGCTCTCCTCGTCTTGAAAGATTTGCAGCCCAACAGGCCTGACAAAGCGACTTACTTGGCAAATCACAAAAAACTGGGCTGTGGCCGTGGACCCAGCTGTCAGCCTCTCCACGTACAGTACTCTTTCGATGGAAGTCGTTCCTTGACCACGTTGACCACATCGCGCGGAGAGCACCGCGGCGGTGGACGATGGCGAGGCCTAGGAAGGGGACGATGCGGAGCCGGGGAAGACACGGCAGTGGAAGCCCGCGCTGAGAGGAGTACGAGGGTTCACTGGTTCGGCTGCGGTGTGAGGCTGTCGTCGCCGCAGGGCCTGGCCAGTTGTGGGAATAGTAGGGGGCGGTGAGTCCTCCGCGGCAGCACAGCCGGCCATGGGAGGCAGGAGCATGAGGCACGACTGGCGCTGGTTTGGGCGGCTGGAGCAAGAAGACCAGAGGTTGAAGAAGTATTACGGCCGTTGGATGGACATCATACAGTCACTGGAGCTAGAATCGTTCATATTGACTAAGTTGACAAAGCCCTTCGTCCCCGTCAACTTAGTAGGACCACAAGTCACCTCCCACCAAGGTGGGTCCCAGCTAGCAGGGGGAGTATTCATTTTTTTGTGCGTAATAAGGAGGCACTTCCGGTGGGTCCGAGCTGACAGCGGGGGGGGACATTTTTTTCATGAAATACGGTGGCCCGTCAAGTGGGTCCCAGCAGTCAGGGGGCAAACGTTTTTTCCGCAAAATACGGTGGCCCGTCCAGTGGGTCCCTGCTGTCAGTTGGAGGAATCATTATTTTCCGCGTAATAAGGAGGCACTTACTTGTTGCGGCCGTGGACCCAACTGAGACTCTCCATGTATAGTATACTTCCGATGGAAGTCGTTCCTTGACCACGTTGACCTTGCCGCGTTCCGTTGCATGCATGCGTCCATGGACGTGGTGCATCCCCACTATCAGCCTCTTACATACAGTCATCTTCCGATGACTCTCGGTTGTTGACCACGTTGACCACACCGTGCCGAGCGCACCTAGACTGGAACGACCCAGAGATGGGGAAGACGGGGCAGTGGAGTCGCAGATGGAGAGGAGTGGGAAACTTCACTGGTTCTGGTGCGCGGCAGCACAGCCACAGTGCCGCCCACGGGAGACAGGAGCAAGAACAGAGGTTGAAGAAGGAGCATGGCTGTTGGATTAACATCCAATGGTCTAGCTGCTAGAATCATTTGTTGATTAAGTTGACAAAGCCGTGCATACACGTCCGCTTAGCAGGCCCACAAGTCAGTCACCAAATCTGACGGGTCCCAGCTGTCAACGGGATGAATAATTTTTTTCGCAAAACAAGGAGGCACTTCCTTCCGTGCAAAGATACAACCGGTGGGTCCCAGTTTTAGGTGGAGGAAACATTTTTTTTCAGCTTGATAAGGAGGAACTTTCCTTGCGTGCGACCATGGTAGAAGCGAGGGGGAGGAAAATTTCGGGGAGTTCCCGGTTACGGTGGGAGGTCGGGGGCCGAGCGATGCGCATTACTCTCGTACACGTGTGAGGCGTTGGCTCTAACTGAACCCGAGCTAGGCGTTGGGCTCTAACTGAACCCGAGCGATTGCACTGCAGGCTACGCGTTACTGAACCCGAGCGATCGATCGATGGCTGTTAGCTGAACCCGATGGAGCGATT
>NC_057801.1:770342565-770356331 GCF_018294505.1 Triticum aestivum
GTTTCGACCGTAGGAGGTCCATTTCCTCCGTTTTGCGGTACGCCACACCCCTCCCGATCAACAGGACCCCCGTTTCGACCGTAGGTGGTCCGTTTCGTCTGTTTTGCGGTATGCCACACCCCTCCCGATCAACAGGACCCCCGTTTCGACCGTAGGAGGTCCGTTTCCTCCGTTTTGCGGTACGCCACACCCCTCCCAATCAACAGGACCCCGTTCCAAACATAGGAGGTCCGTTTCCTCTATTGTGCGGTACGCCAGGCCTCGTTTCCATCTCCTGTTCCGTCCAAGCCGATTGGCTCCCAGGCGTTCCGTTGCCTCCCGATGAACACGATGCATTCCGTTGCCTCCCCATGAACACGACGCATTCCGTTGGCTCCCCATGAACACGACAATGACACTGTTTCTCCGTTCCTACCCAGCCATGTACGTATGCGCGAGTAGGCGCTCGAGACCCTGCCCGTATGTACATACGTGGCTGTATTTTCTTTCTTGCACCCTTGCCGCTGTACGTATGTGTACATGCTACGTGCGCGCCTCTACATCGACACGTGCGCGCCTCTACTACGACATGTGCATGCCTCTACATCGACCAGTATGTACGTACACTTTCGCGAACAGAATGACAACGCTACGTACGCTTCGACCAGGTGGGTCCCGACTATCAGGCACTTCCTTGTCTGCGAAGATGTAGCTGGTGGGTCCCAGCAGTTAGGGGGCGAATCGTTTTGGTTTTTTTTTGCCGGGACGCTCTTCCTTGCGTGCGAAGATGTAGCTGGTGGGTCCCAGCAGTCAGGGGGGAAACATTGTTTTCGCGAAATACTGGTGGCCCGTCCGGTGGGTCCCTACTGTCAGGTGGAGGAATAATTATTTTGCACGTAATAAGGAGGCACTTCCTTGCGGCCGCCGTGGACCCAGCTGTCAGCCTCTCCACGCACAGTACTCTTTCGATGGAAGTCAGTCGTTGACCACATTGACCACGCCGCACCGAGAGCACCACGGCGGTGGACGACGGCGAGGCCTAGGAAGGGGACGACGTGGAGCTAGGGAAGACGCAGCAGTGGATGCCCACGCGAAGAGGAGTACCAGGGTGAGGCTGCCGTTGCCGCAGAATAACAGGGGGTATGGGTGAGTAGAGGGATGGCCTGGCCAGCGGTGGGAGTAGTAGGGGGAGGTGAGGCCTCCGCCGCATCACAGCCGGCCATGGGAGGCAGGAGCACGAGGCACGACCGGCGCTGGTTTGGGCGGCTGGAGCAAGAAGACCAGAGGTTGAAGAAGCACTACGGCCGTTGGATGGACATCGTACGGTCACTGGAGCTAGAATTGTGCATATTATTGACTAAGTTGACAAAGCCCTCCTTCCCCGTCAACTTAGTAGGCCCACAAGTCGGCCTGCCACTATACTGGGTCCCAGCTAACAGGCGGAGTATTAATTTTTTTGTGCGTAATAAGGAGGCACTTCCTTGCGTGCGAAGATATAGTTGGTGGGTCCGAGCTGTCAGCGGCGGTAATGTTTTTTTGCGAAATACAGAGGCCCTTTCGGTGGGTCCCTGATGGCAGGTGTAGGAATCATTATTTTGCATGTAATAAGGAGGCATTTCCTTGCGTGCGGCCGTGGACCCAGCTGTCGGCCTCTCCACGTACAGTCCACTTCAGATGCATGTCGGTCGTTGACCATGTTGACCAGGCCACGCCGAGAGCACCAGGGCGGTGGACGACGGCGAGGCCTAGGAAAGGAACGACACGGAGGCAGGGAAGACTCCGCAGTTGTTTCCCACGCGGAGGGGAGTACAACTGTACGAGGTTTTACTGGTTCATCTGCCGCCGCCGGAGAATAACAGCAGGTGTGGGTGAGTAGAGGGATGGCTAGCCCAGCGATGGGAGTACGGTGGGGCGGTGAGGCCTGCGCGGCAGCAGAGCCGGCCGCGGGAAGGAGGGAGCAGGCAGTCCCGCCGACGCTTGTTTGAGCGGCTAGAGCAGGAAGAGCAGAGATTGAAGAAGCACGACGGCCGTTGGATGGCAATCCAACAGTCACTGCTTGTGCGTCAACCTTTTTTTAGGAAAGCCTCAAATCTGTTGAAAACAGCATACAACCCATCTGCCATTATTTCTAATAAATTACAGCCCATTTCCTAATTCTTAAGGTTTTTTGGAGCCCATATTCTTTTCGTTAGCATTACAGCCCATACTGTGGCCACAGTTAAAAAATTATATGAAATTTTGCATATTTTGGTGTGGTCCGAACTATTTTTAATCCCGAAATTTCGACTCACATTCAAACTGATTTTAAAAATAAATTTATATCATTATAAAATCCAACAAATTCTCCACGCATAAAAATTAATGTAATTTAAAATATCGAAATGAAAAAAAAAGATATTTGAAACTAATTGCCGGTTTGATGTGTTTTAAAAATGTACAGCCCATTTCTCATTACTGATGTGCCATTTTCTCGGCCAGCCGAATGAAAGCTCTCCTCGTCTTGAAAGATTTGCAGCCCAACAGGCCTGACAAAGCGACTTACTTGGCAAATCACAAAAAACTGGGTTGTGGCCGTGGACCCACCTGTCAGCCTCTCCACGTATAATACTCTTCCGATGGAAGTCGTTCCTTGACCACATTGACCACGTCGCACGGAGAGCACCGTGGCGGTGGACGATGGCGAGGCCTAGGAAGGGGACGACATGGAGCCGCGGAAGACGCGGCAGTGGAAGCCCGCACGGAGAGGAGTATGAGGGTTCACTGGTTCGGCTGCGGTGTGAGGCTGCCGTCGCCGTAGGGCCTGGCCAGCGGTGGGAATAGTAGGAGGCGGTGAGTCCTCCGCGGCAGCACAGCCGGCCATGGGAGGCAAGAGCATGAGGCATGACCGGTGCTGGTTTGGGCGGCTGGAGCAAGAAGACCAGAGGCTGAAGAAGCATTACGACCGTTGGATGGACATCATACGGTCACTGGAGCTAGAATCGTTCATATTGACTAAGTTGACAAAGCCCTTCGTCCCCGTCAACTTAGTAGGCCCACAAGTCACCTCCCACCAAGGTGGGTCCCAGCTAGCAGGGGGAGTATTCATTTTTTTTTGCGTAATAAGGAGGCACTTCCGGTGGGTCCGAGCTGACAGCGGGGGGGACATTTTTTTCGCGAAATACGGTGGCCCATCTAGTGGGTCCCAGCAGTTAGGGGGCAAACGTTTTTTCCGCAAAATACGGTGGCCCGTCCAGTGGGTCCCTGCTGTCAGTTGGAGGAATCATTATTTTCCACGTAATAAGGAGGCACTTACTTGTTGCGGTCATGGACCCAGCTAAGAGTCTCCATGTATAGTATACTTCCGATGGAAGTCGTTCCTTGACCATGTTGACCTCGCCGTGTTCCGTTGCATGCATGCGTCCATGGATGTGGTGCATCCCCACTATCAGCCTCTTACATACAGTCATCTTCCGATGACTCTCGGTTGTTGACCACGTTGACCACACCGTGCCGAGCGCACCCAGACTGGAACGACCCGGAGATGGGGAAGACGGGGCAGTGGAGTCGCAGATAGAGAGGAGTGGGAAACTTCACTGGTTCGGGTGCGCGGCAGCACAGCCACGGTGCCGCCCACGGGAGACAGGAGCACGAACAGAGGTTGAAGAAGGAGCATGGTTGTTGGATTAACATCCAACGGTCCAGCTGCTAGAATCATTTGTTGATTAAGTTGACAAAGCCGTGCGTACACGTCCGCTTAGCAGGCCCACAAGTCAGTCACCAAATCTGATGGGTCCCAGCTGTCAACGGGATGAATAATTCTTTTCGCAAAACAAGGAGGCACTTCCTTCCGTGCAAAGATACAACCAGTGGGTCCCAGCTTTTAGGTGGAGGAAACATTTTTTTCAGCTTAATAAGGAGGAACTTTCCTTGCGTGCGACCATGGACCTCGTGGGTCCTAGCCGTCAGGCTCTCCACATACAGTCCTCTTCCGATGACTCTCATTTGTTAACCACGCCGCACCAAACACAGCGAGGCGGTGGACGACGGCAAGGCCCTGAACGGGAACGACTCAGAGATGGGAAAACGCGGCAGTGGAGTCACAGATTGAGAGGAGAAGGGTTATAACTGGTTCTGTTGCAATTCATATCAAACTCAGGTTCACTGGACATGTTCATATTCATAGCCAACATTCACTATCAACAACTCAAAAGATTCATATATACACAAGCTCAGCATATCTATGCATCCAAATGATTGATAGATCACACGACAATATTCATACATAATTCACAAAAAGATTCATATATACACATGTTCAGTATGTTTATGCATCCAAATGATTGAGATCACAACCAATATGATCCATGGACGAACTTTAATTACCTAGGGTATAGACTGGTAAATGGTGTTCAATCAGAGGTACTTCTTGCTAAAATTAGTTCTTGTACGAGTAAACTTTCGAGTACATAAGAGGCAGCACAGACAATCTGAACTTTGCTTGTAGGTTTATCCTCAAATAGTGGCCTCGTGCCGAGGGAGGTTTGAGCAACTTGGCCACTACTTTCATCCAACTAGTTTACTGGCCCATCTTGGTCCTGTATCTCGCCAAAATTCTACATTGCAGACGAGAAAGGAGGCGGTTGAGAAAATGAACCACCCAACTTTTTCTGCAGTTCAACTAAAATGGAGCATCCTTGGCGTGCAGACTGATTAAGTGCCAGATGAATATACGCGTCAACCAACTTGTCTGTAATCTTTAGACTCCATGCCATGTAGTTCGCTACCATATGTGCCGATAACCAAAAGGCACAAGTTGGGACCAAAGACTGGACTACGTTTTCTGGGCTATGCACCAAGCAATATTTTTGGCGTTCACTCTCCTAATACTTGGAGTTTGACAATTGGTTGACGCTGATGTAATATTTTTGGCATTCACTCTCCTAATACTTGGAGTTTGTCAACATTGATGCTTGTCTGAGTGAACTTTGGAGTACATAGCAGCAGCATAAGTACCTATCCATCTGATCATTTTGTGCAGTTCTATTGAAATCACCCGATGTAATGATTTGCCAGCAAGTTCAGGCTCCAAATTACTCCTTTATGAAATTGGCAAACAGTAGCACAATACCGAATTACCAATACATATGACAGGCAAAATAATCAGGATAAAGATCAGTACCAACCTGTGTGAGGTAGCATATCAATTACTATTTCCTTTGACTGGAAGCCGAGATAAGCCAAGCGACTGACAGCAAAGGAAGAAAGCAAGCGGAGATTAGCGACTGACAGGAAAGGACGGAAGCTGTCGAGGCAATGAAGCACCCAAAGTTTTTGTGTAGTTCCACCAAAATCGAGCATCCCTGTTGGCACATATATTGAGAGAGTGAGATTACTATAATAATGGGACTAGTTGATGAAACATACACTAACAAATAGAAGCACCCTCATTATCTTAATGAATAAAGTTAGCAACATAGTAGTCTTGCTTAAAGAGAGGTATTAGTTTATTTAATCAGTGCCAATTAGCTCATCAACACTCAAAGCATTGCCATTTATCATAGGTTGCAAAACTTAAAAGTGCAAAGATAAAGGAGTTTCTCATGATAGTAGCAAACTAGTATGGATGAAGGCCTTAGGCCGTACCAACCTGAGAAAAAAAAGCTTATTCATGTAGTCCCATAAGAGATGATAAAGCACTCACTGGAATCACACAATAGTATATAATTTTGTGCACTTCAAATGTATGGTTGAAATCAATCTTGTTTACCAGTGCTGAGATTATATCAAAACATTATGAAGAACTTCCAGCAGAGTTAAAGCACTGGCTGGGATACAGTTCATTGTATTGTCTTGTGCAGTTCCACTAAAATGTATGATTGGCACAACATGATCCCTATTTTCACAAGTAGGAACAAGGTGAAACCTTCATTAGCTTAGTGAGAAAGGATAGGAATATATTAGCATATTACTCAAACAGTAGCATCAAATTCATGATGGACAATACGCAAAACATTGCCTCATTGAACCAATGGCAATAATTTGGCATGCAAAACAATAGCACTATTATGTCATGACACTAATAATATTCCCTCCCTGCTCCACCACATGATTCACCTCCATAGACAAACATTCACTCGTACATGATTCAGCATAGGGTCCTACTAAAGATTTGTTTAACTCCAACAGGAAAATTAGGCAGTAATAAATTAGTGGTACTTAAGTAATCCTAATTAATTAAGTGAGACATCAGAAGTGGAAGGGATCCCTGGAGGATCGTCTCACATGTAAGGTAGTCATTGCTGGAGCCCTTGAATAGCCTCGACTGAGGCCTCTGGCTTCAGCAAGATCGCCTTGGCACTATTTATTCTTCTTCTTCTTCCTCTTCATGCTCTGTTTCTCTTTCTCCTCACCAGTTGGTGAAACCAAGTACATGATTGGCCTTCTAATTCAGAATTGGTTTTGTCAGTGAGGGAGTACAAGTGTACTAGTAAAAAACAGCATTATTTTCTCATGGCAGTCGGAAAATAGAGATGAACACATGCATTAAATATCATTCTTACCTAATGGAAGGTTATGGCGCCAATATGGATGATGAGGATTGGAACACAGATCCCGCTTTGTGCAGTTCCACAAAAATGAACCAACTGTTCCATCTGACATTCCAGTTAAATAGCACAAAAATCACTTCTTTTAAGAAGAGTTTTGTGCAGTGCACCAAAAGGTCACAACAGCAACCAGGTGAATTGGATATCCCTGTTTGCACAAAAAGGCACAAAGGAAACAGTCAGAGTCTCAAACACTTACAGGCAAAAACATTTGGCTAAACTTGTCAGAGTCTCAAACAATTACATGCAAAAACAGTGGCATGGCTTCATTTTTACCAGGGACATTATATTAAGAACAGCTAAGGCTGCGTTCGGTTCACAAGTTTGGTGCGGGATTTTCATAGGAACACAATTCCTACGGTATTCTTTCCCTTCCAACCGTTTGGAACATGGGAAAGGTGAATAGTGTTTCATAGGAAAGCTGGTCTGGTAGTACTGATTCCATCGGATTAGAATCATCCACGCGCTGCTCATTTTTTGGGCGGAAGCCTGAGGCAGGCGTTCGCTGCCATGCGTTATATAGGTTGCTGTGCTATGTTTGCTGGAATAAAAAAATCAACCTATGTGTGGTACGTGAGGTGAGGACAAGAGTAGTCACTGTGCAGCTGAATAAACAAATAGCATCTCATACTGCCAAGCATGCTACTCTAAAAAAACAAATCTATACATTTCGTAGTCCATCCGAACACATTCTCTTGAGAGTTTCCTCCGGTTCGCTGTTCCATAGTTTTATACCTACATTCCTTTCCTATTCCTCTATTTTCATCAAGACCTATGTTTTCTGCCCCTTTATTCCGACCGAAGCCTAAATATTTGGTATAAGGGCATGGGACAGTGGGTGCACCAGCAGTACAACACCATGTACGTAAACAGGGGCATAAAGTGGTGATTCATAGTTTGTTGCCCCGAGAAACAAACATCCAAGAAACATATCTGGGTTGGTCCCATTTTTGTTCACTCTAGCCACCTACTCCTATGTGTAGATAGCAAATCTAGTCCTGGTCATACCACTATGTACAGCGTTACCCCTATATTTCCCTTTTCGACCAAGAGACCGGTTGGATGACCAGTGTGTACTACTTTCATCCCCTTTCCTTCCTGTTTGTACCAAGTCCGATGTACATACTAAATTCCCCCACCCCCACTTTATTTCAATGACAAGTATTTTCGGACGGAGGGAGTACAAGATTCGACTCCACGAAGTAGCTTTACCTCTAACAATAGAAAAAAAATAGGTGACGTTGGACCATCCGATCGAGAGGGGCTGAGAGGTAGAAAATGATGCACATGCAGTGACGTAGCAAGCTGGGGAAGTAGAGCTAAGGCGGTTTCGAATGAAGATATACCTGAAGTTCGTCGGGATGTGGATATAGGTGGGCGGCGGGAGGCCGGATCCGCCCACAGGCAATGACGAAGGGATCGGAGGACCTCCCGCACCAGCGCTCGACCAGAGATAACGTTGCGGCCGGCAGTGGGTCTCCTCCCTCGCTGTCGATGACGGCCTAAATGCTGCCCCTCCTCCCCTTCACCGGCGGAGGGGGATACGTCCAGATCTGTAACCAGCGGTGAGGATAGAAAGCCAGTGTTTTTTCAAGGGAGAAATACAGTGTTAGTACCCCTATCTTGTTTAGATCTGGAGAGGATGAGAGTGTCTGAATAGAGCAGCCCTAGCAAGCAAGTGCGGAGGCTCCGGCCTATATATAAGTAGTGGGGTAGTTTTCTTTTTTCACTCCATCAAACCAATCATTTAAAATTGTGTACTACTACATGCTAGGTCATGGTTTTTTTAGTTGTTGATTGTTTTTTGAGATAGCTACCCGCTTGTTCCAACTGGTGTTATGGTGTGCCACGTCGCACTTTGTATCGTTCAAGTCTGGTATTCCAAGCCCCTCCATTAAATGAACAACCACCCCCTCATAAAAATTGTGAACAAGCCCACGACTAAAATTAGCGGAAACGTGGGTTGCCCCAACATGCATTATTATTTATATTTTCTACTCCCTCTGTTCCTAACTATAAGTCTTTTTTATTAGCCACACCTAAGACAAGAATTTTTTTATTAGCAGTGAACCCCACATGTCATAGACACAAAAATTGTGGCAAGATTCCCTTAGGCAAGCCAAAGTGTGTCTAACAATTTGAGCAACTCAGGTTAGGCAAGTGTGGCAAGTGTGGGAAAAATAATGTGGCAACATAAGACAAACATAGTCACAATCCAAACAGCCCCGTGATTTTTTGTGACATGCATGAAAATTTGGTTAGTTAAATTTATAGTCAAAATTTGGCAAGGTGCATCAAATCAACACATGCAAGTATCGAAAGGAAAGTCACGGCATGCATGCATGCGTTGTACTCCCTCCGTTTCCAAATATAGGTATTTTTAGAGATTGCAACAACTGACAACTCCCTCCGTTCCTAAATGAAAGTCTTCTTAGGGATTCCATTATAAACTACATACAGATGTATATATACATATTTTAGAGTGTAGATTCACTCATTTTGTTTCGTATGTAGCTCATAGTGAAATCTCTAAAAAGACTTATATTTTGGAACGGACAGAGTACATACGAAGCAGAATATGTCTACTCCTACATACGAAGTAGCCCATTTGAAATGTGTAAAAAGATTTTTATCGAGTGCAGTGCTTCGATGTGTCGCGTCAACTCGTACAAGACCGAGAAATTTGATTACTACGACGCCCTCTCCCTCGCGGACCGAGCTCTGGTGCCTTAACTGCACCTGCCTTTGGCTGCATGACAGGTGAGCCAACCACCTGTTGGGCCCACCTGTCATGGACGCAAAGGCAGGAGTAGTAAGTAGAAGCTTTCGCTACACGCTATCCCTCACGAGGTGGACGAACATGCAGCAGTGGATTCGATACTGTAGAAGTAGGAGTAACATCATTGTTCGTCTTCTCGAAGAGGCGAAGAGCCAAGCGCAAACCGAACGTGGTAGTTGCGAACGCTCGCGTGGTGTGATTCCTTGGAGTACTAGCCAGGCTCTTGCATGAGACAAAATTGCTATTGTTTAACAATTAAACTCCATTATCCATTGGTTGATACTCATTTTGCATAGGTCCACGCGCTTAGCACCGTTTCCTCCTGGGGTCACCAATGTTTATTTGCTAATTAATAGCATTCCATGCAATGAACTAGCCATTGCAAGTCATTAAAAGCATGCGCACCTCTCATCTCTTATTGGTTGATACGTATGTCAAGAAACAAGAAACAAAGTAGAAGTTAATGCACCGCGCCTAAGTGTTTTGGGACTATTTGGTTTTCGTAAGATGACTTACACACCTAGACGGAGGGAGAAGTACTCCCTCCGTCCAGGTGTATAGGGCGTTTAAGAAGGTGCAGCGCGACCTAGGTGCGAATGGATTGGACTAGAGAAAATTAATTAGCGCGTGTTTATATGTGAATTCATTGCACTGTTTGGGGCAATGCACTTGGGCAGCTAACCACGGAGCCTGGCCGTTTGCATGCGCGTATGATAATTATGTCTTGTGGGTTGCATGCACGGCCGTTTGCAATGACTAGCCTACGTATGTGCCTTGCTATGTGTACTGGACTCACAAAATTAATTACTCCACACCGGACTAGCTAAATGTAGTGACTTATATTATTGGAATTCCTGGAGTTGGTTAGTTGCCTAATGCGCCTGTACGGAGGGAGTATAGACCTGTAAATCGGAAAGGAGTATTTGCCTTTCTAGAGATTTCAACAAGTGACTAGACTTCGGCTAAAAAAACAAGTAACTAGACTACACCGTGTGCAGTACCCCTCCCTTCCGGTTTATAGGGCTAAAATCTCAAATCTCATGAACCAAGGCATTTTGCTATTGGAGGAATGTATCTCGTACTTTACAAAACTACCCTAATTAAACTCATGCATTAATTACGTAGTTCTCAAGTTTTCCTCTTCGCCTTGGTCGCGGTGCACAATATTGAGCACTCCTATATGACTAGCCGCTCTATCTACATGCGGGACATTTCAAAGCATCCGGGCCCGCGTGCCATGCACCAAATCACAGCAAGGTGCTACAGTCGAGACTCACCTGTCACCCCGGTGTGGCCGTCATGACCCGTCATATCACAAAACCCACACCTTTACTAGCAGTGGTAAGGTGGCCTCCAAGTTGGACTGGATGAAGCAACCATCATTTCATTGGAACGCTCGTTCAAGCCCTTTCTTCCCTTTCTTGAAGAAAACCTCACTCCAGGCTACTCACTTCTGCCATTTTTCTTCTCTACCGACGAAGGAAAGGTGGGCGAATCAGTTATGCTGCTATATTTTCATGCCAATAATCTTCTTTTTGCGAAGCACCGACCGATTCTCACATCCTATTCTTTTCCCTTTGCATTGTGATTGTGGTTTCCTTTCGATTGCTTTTTGTTTGCCAGTTCATTGATGGATCCTGGAGCACTAGGCAAAGAGTTGCCGGCAGACAACCCACTGGAGACAACGATCTCCAGGAAGCGAGCACCGACCAACGAGTTGACCATCTTGGCGGGCCAACCCATGGAGACGAGGAACTCCAAGAAACAAGCATTGGCCAAAGAGTTGAGGACGTTGGCGGAATAGCAAGGGCCCCACCGTGCCTATTCCAGGAACTCTGATTGCCACCTATGTGAGGCTCAAGACCGAGTTTGATGAGATAGTCGCCGTTGAGAAGCAGTATTTCCCTGCCAAGGTGATGGCCCCCATCGAGGATGAGGAGATGGCCCCCGGAGGGATGAGATCCCCCGGCGAGCCGCACAAGGTAAAAAATAATGGCTTATTACCATAGTTGTGGTTTTTGATTATTTGCAATGTGCTTGCTTTTTGATTATTTGCAATGTGCTTGCTAATATGTTAGCGTTGTGCAGGTGCCGGTGGTTATCCTTGATGATTCCGATGTCGTGGCCCGTCCTATTGGCATCGCCCCCGAGATCGATTCCGATGCCGCTGTCCGTCCTGTGGACATCGCCCCAGAGATCGATTCTGATGTCGCGGTCAGTCCTGTGGACATCGCCCCAGAAATCGATTCCCATGCCGCTGTCCATGCTATGGTCATTGCCCGAGAGATCGATGACAAGAAATAGTTGGTCGCGCTAATCCTTCAGGGTAGTTTGCATTGCCCTGTGTTTAATTACCAGAACGATGTGTGTTATCAAAGCATCTTAGGGCTAGTGCACTGTCTTGTGTGGGCGGATCTTGCTACTTTGGTTTGATAGTGAATCATGCGATGAATCATGCGATGAATCATGCGAACCCTCTCTGAGTTATGGAAACAGATGTATCCTCACCAGGTTTTGATGTAATATATGGCATGCTTAGATGTAAGTTTGAACTGTTTATCATATCAGCAGGGCTGGTTTGATGATTCTTGGTGTTAGTAGGCTAGCTACTGTGCGAGCTATAGTACTTGCAAAACACTCATCGAAGAGAAACGTTGGGGCTGATGAGCTCGTGTTACGCTTATACTTATCCCTCGTCGATCGACCAATAGCCCTAGCTCCTAAAATTGTAGGCTTAGCGATCGATCAGACAATAGTCGACATACATTCATGCCTCATTTGGTTGATAGGGTAGGAAAATTGTAGCAAAAGTACAGAGAACATGCAACACAAAATCATAGCAGTGCAGAGACGTACTCCCTCCGTTCCAAAATAGATGACCTAGGCGGGCTAGTTTGGCCTAGTGGGTTTCAGTGATATGACGTGGTACAGTGCCGTCCAGTCTCCGCGTGTGGTACAGTATTGCGGGTACAGTAAGTTTTCTTGAAGAAGTGGAATTCAACGAAGTCATGATGGTTCCTTTGTCCGAACAACTTACAGTGGGAAAGGTTGGGCCTGCGATACGATCGAGGTAGACCAGTATAATTTTGTGCATGGCAGGTGGACCAGGATGGTCGACGTCCCACATGTCGGCGAATGAAAGTATTCTTTCCGATATAGAGGACGAGCAACAAGTATTCATTGTTTATTTTTGATGAAAGCTATTGTCTCCGCTGTTACTCCTTGACTTTGTCAATGCCTCTCTATCCTCCACATAAGCGGGGACTACTTGCTGTGCATGCAGCAGGCAGCTGGCATCTTGAGGGGCCAGGGCGGTGAGAGCGGGCTCTGGAAGCGGTCCGGACTCCAGCATGGCCCACCTCACATTATCACCATATATTTCTTGGAGTCCGTGCGCGGCAGGTGGGCGATCTCTTCGGCTATCGACGGTTTATTCTTTTTTGAGGAATCAACGGTTTATTCAATTACGGTCCCACATGTCAGTGAAATTGCAAGACAACGCGTGTCCCCTCTGGTCAGCGGCGTGCGAGCCGGACTGTCGGGGTTGCGACGCGTACGAGTCGTAAGTGTGTCGCCTTTTCCTTTAGAACTGACGAAGCATAACATTTTCGCGTGATCGATCGATAGAAATCCAAAACAAAATGATGAGGGCGATGCTTTCCCGCTCGTTAGGCGGGCTAGTTCGAGTGATATGACGTGCTATAGTGCCGTCCACTTGCTCCATTTTTATGTAAGCAAGAGTTTACACTCTTACGCGGGAGGAGTGCGAAACACGGCGGATCTGATTTTGATCGAGGGATAACTGTTCCCTGCCAAATAATGGAGGATTGTTAGCGATTATAGAATGATAGTTAGGGCATCTCTAGCGCTGGCCCACAAATTTACACCGGCATCTGTCCGAGGACACTGATGGATGCCATCCGATGCTGCCCGCATACCTTTCGACAAATATATGAACTAACCGGACGAAATTCATGCAAACAAAGCAAATTTCAAATTAACCGGATGAAATTAAACAAATGAAATTCAATACACTTCGAAAAGTTTTCCAACAAACTGGATGAAATTCATTACATATTTCGCACAAACCATACTAAACCTACTGTAAACCTAATCTAAACGATCGCCGGCGCCCGACCACCATGTTCGGCCATGAACCCGAGAAAGCCGGCCTTTGCCTTTGCCTCCTCCTCATCCGCCTTGATAACCTCCTCCTCCGGCCGGAGCACAAGGTTATGAAGATTTCCGCCTCCACATCACTGTCAAGCAGCTAATCGACCGCCGATGTTTACCCCACCAAGCTTGGCGTTGACTGAGTGGAGTAGCGGTGGCCTTCCCGGGACCAGAGTGGCGGCGACCTACCATGTACTACTCTTCCTCGCTGTCGGCTGCGCCCGCGCACGCGCACCAGCTTCGTGGTCGTG
>NC_057801.1:770356565-770375510 GCF_018294505.1 Triticum aestivum
CGAAGAGAGCTTTGGAGAGCGCCCGGAGCGGAGCCGCCGATGTCCCTCGTCTGCTCCTGCGACAGTACGTCCAAGAGAGATTCGGAGCGCCAGGAGGCCATGGTTGAAGTGGTGCGGACAGAAGGAAGGGACCGGAGGAGAATAAGTGTGGGTCTTTGGCTATGGCTGGGAGTCGGGGCTCAAGTTAATATAGCGGGTGAATGGCAATGAGCCACGGCAGACGGATGGACAACTGGCGCCGGAGTAGGTTCGTCAGGCGTGAATGCGGACGCTGCTTCAGTGACTTAACTGCAGATGTGTTTGGGTTACTGACATGTGGGCCCAACGGGCGTCTGGCCCGCATGTTAGTGACACACCAATTGCACCTTCAGTTAAGTCCGGTGAATGCGGCATTGACATTCTGGATAGACAGTGACAGTTTCAGGTGGGAAGCACACGCTAGCGATGGAAGGGGTTTCGGTGTGCAGTGGCACTAAGATCGGTCTCTCACGATAGTACATACTCCGTACCATAATACCATAGTACCCTCTCTAGCTTAGCCTGTTTTATAGATTGTCGTTCTGATGGACGATATACATGAGCAAGGCGGTCCGAGTATGACCGTTGGTGTTGAGCCAGGTGAATACATGCTCGGCGTTCGCGTACGCCTCCATCAAACATCTAAACAGTAATATCAGGCACCGCCGAGGCGCGCAGGTGATGGGCTCGCCGTTTGCGTTGCACCATGAGCAGGACTTTGATTTATAGGGCGACGTGCATGCATTAGCATGCTTTGACAGTGTGAGCGTGAGTGTCTGACGTGAAGTATTTCATTTTCATTTGGCTGACGAGGGTGCGTTGCAGCGACGAGTCCGTGGTTTGATTCCCCACATACGCATAATTTTGGTTTTTACAGTATTTCTTTCTCCACTCACAGGTAGGCCCGCGTAGATAGATAAAGAACACGAGCTGATGAGGCGCATGTGGACTGTTTGACTGGTCAACCATACAAATACGGAGGTATACACTGAGCCAGCGACCGTATAATCACCATATCTCGTATACAATGATCAAAGTGAGCTATCAAGACAAGTTCGATGACCGCCAATGCATTTTACTCGGCAATAAATGACCAGGATTGAAGGGGAATCCTAATTTGCTTCTTCTTCTGTCCTTGAGCTCTTGACAAACCAATGCACTATACGGTTGTCCGGCCACTCCACCCCAGAGCTCTCACCAAGCGTCGTTCATGCCACCGTGCCGCACACTAACCAGTAAGGCAGCGATGGCATCCCGCCGCGCCGAGTTCCTCGCCGCCCACGAACGCACACAAAATGGTAGGGAAGCGATGGCATCCCGCCGTGCCGAGTTCATCGCTGCTCGCGACCTCTGTGGGAGCAATTTGAAGATGCCAAGTCCGAATGGGCGGTAGAGCAAGAGGCGGCCAAAGCCGCACAGAGGGAGCGGAAAAGTCAGAAAGCACTCAATAAAAGAGAGGCTCGCCGCCGCCAGAAAGAAAAGGACGCACGCGCTGCTGCGGAGAGGTCGGCGGAGATCCAAGCACGGTGGGGTGTCGCCGACAAAGCCGGGAAGGAGAACGACGGTGTCTAGCCAGCATGTGAGAATTAGTAGTACTAGTAGTTAGTGTGTGTGTGTCTGTGTCTGAGTACGAGCATCTACCAGTACTACTAGTTACTACTGTAGTTTTTAGAGCAAAATACCAGTACATTAGCCTAGACTAAATGGAATAATTCCTATCCTATGCATCAAATGACATCTCTTTCTCTATAGGAATTGAGATGCATGTCATCTCACTTCCTAAGATTTTCATATTCCTATCCTATGAACGAAAGGAGGCCTCTGCTGGAGTAAATACTGTAGCTAGCAGTACTGCTGGTACAGTAGTTTTCTTCATGAAGCGGAATTCAACGAAGTCATGATGGTTCCTTCGTTTGAGCAACTTCAAAGTGGGAAGTGGGCCTGTGATTTGATGGCTCATTAGTCATTGTTACTGCGGCGCGACGACCTGGGTGACTCTCCCTTGGAGTTTTGCGTGCATGGCAAGTGGACCAGGATGGTCGATGTCCCACATGTTGGCGAACGGAAGTATTCTTTCCGATATCGAGGAGCAAGGAAACCGCGTGGTATAGTATCACTGCTGATTGGTTCGCAAAAAAAATAGTATCACTCCCGATTTATAATTATTTTTTATTTCTGATGAATGCTAGCGTTCAACTCTTACGATAAAGGGTGCCAAACACGGCACACGCTGGATGTCCCACACGTCAGTGAAAGGAGTGGGACATGAACAGCGTGGTAGAGCCCAGCGTAAAAAAAACAGTGTGGTAGAGCGTCTCCACTTCTTCCACTTCTGGGTCGGAGACCACATGTCGTGGATTTGTCACGGCAGATGTCCTAGCGAAAGGACTTAGTCGTGGAGCCATCGCTACGAGTTTACTTGAAGGGGTTAAAGCAGACACAAAGACACGAGGGTTTTATACTAGTTCGGCCCTTCGATGAAGGTAAAAGCCTACGTCTAGTTGCGATGGAATTGATGTGGTCTCGATGGCTAGGGAGCCAACAAGCTTCGCCTAGACTCGAGTTGTCGTTCTCCCCTTGAACCGCCGCCGGGTCGTCCCCTTATATACACGGGTAACACCCGTCGGTCCATAGAGTCCTAACCGGTCCATACTCGTATCCCGGTTGGTATCTCTCTGTTCCTAACTTACAATACAAGTTACACATCAGGCCGGTTTACGGCTACAGGTTCTAAACCGGCTACAGGCCTTGGGCCTTCATCTGTTCATACCACTAATGAAGTTATCCCGGCCCAAGCAGGCCGGTTCACGCCTAGTGGTAATATCCCCAACATTAGGCCCCAGATTGATTTGAACTGGTTCATGTCAATCCCTCACAAAATCTGGTGTCTTGGACATCTTCGGGTAATTGGTAAACCGCCGTGTCGTCATCATTTCTGGTTGCTGTAAGCCGGCATGACGTCATCATGAAATTTTATCATTTATAACGCCATCTTTTAACAATAGCTCCTGGATCCGCGCTTGACCTAGCTCTGTTGCCTTATAAATAAGACCGAAGGGTCATTTCTTTCCCTTTCCCTTCGTCCCTTCTTCTTCGTCTTCCTCGCGTCGCCTGCCTTGGAGCTCCGCCACCGCCGTCGACCTCTGCCTCGTCTTGGGCCGCTGCATCAACCTGAACGTACCAGAGCATTGCGGCATCTTTCCGCATCTTCTCTGTTCCCGGTAAGCTTTCTCCTCTTCTTGACCTAGATCTGTTCTTAGGGTTCCATGTTCATGCTGTGTTCGTCGCATGCTCATACCTGTTTTCTGACCTTGAATGAATCTGTGAATCCCTGCTGTGTTTAGTAGTAGTCTTTAAGCATCCACTTGTAGTTTCCCATCTAAGTCCATATATCTTTCGCACATACCCGCTCAATGGTTCACTTCTGTTTCTGCCTTACTCTTCGGAATATTTTCTGTTTTTGTGAGCTCGCGGTAGATCCGCGGCTATGATAAGATCATGTGAAACTTGTTTCTGCATACCTAGTTATCCATAGCTTCAATTTCTTCGGATGCTTAGGTCAGGCGGTTTAACTTATCATAGAAAAAAGTTACTAAACCGGTATACACCATTAGTCCCCTGGTTGAACCGCCAGAATCCACATGATGCCGCATTGTGGAAGACCGGTTTATAGGTACTGCCTCCGGTTTATCGTAGTCTAGATCAACACCTTCTTTTGCCCAGTGTGTTCTTGAACCGGATCACCTATTTCTTGTAGATCTCGCCATGGCCAAACAAGTGTATGAGTGCAATTGGGTTCCTTCTCGCGTCACGGAATCACAGTTGGACGATCTAGTCTTGATCGGCGCTTTAGACAGTAAAGATATGATCCACTGGAGGGTTCCTGGAAATGAATGTCCTCCCACCCCCCAGGAAGGAGAGGTTGTGGTCTTCGCAGATCACTTGGCCCGGGGCTTCAAACCGCCCGGCTCTAAATTTTACCGGGATGTGTTAGCCAATTTTTAGCTTCGTCCACAGGATATTGGCCCCAACTCTTTTACCAATCTATGCCACTTTCAAGTGCTCTCTGAGGTATACTTTCAAGAGGAGCCTTCAGTTGAGTTGTTTAGAGACCTCTTCCATTCAAACCGTCGCACTGAATTCACCGATGGCCCCAACACTGAATTGGGCGGTATGGCCATTCAGAAGAGGAAGGATATCACTTATCCCCACGTCAAACTCCATACTCACCCCAAGGAGTGGAATGCAACTTGGTTTTATTGCAAGGATACCTCCCCTGACAATGAAAATCCCTTGCCTGGCTTCCGTCCGGAACGGCTCAGCAATACGCACCCTTTTCCACAAAGACTAAGCGCCAAGGAAAGAATTAAATACGCTCCGCAACTGTCCAAGCTCCGAGCTTTTATGGCCAACGACTTAACGGGAATAGATCTTGCACGCTGTTGGATATCATGGAGCATACTGCCTCTGAGCCGGCACTCCAGTTTGATGTGCAAGTATACTGATAGTGTCGATGACCCACTCCGACACACTAAAATCCAACTCCCCAATGATGAAGTCACAGAATCGGTAAAAAAGATGCTGGATGAACCGGAGCACCTCTGTGCTCAAACCGGTCTGCCTCCTTACTGCACCACCAACAAACCGCCAACGGTAAGATTTTAATTGCTCTATTGTTGAACCTGTTACTGCTTTATCTGTTTGACATTTAATTACTGCTGATCCAGGGCGATAATCCGTTTTGGAGCAAGAAGCTTTCTCAAGACAAAACGGAGAAAGCAGGGCGGCCAATCCGGCCCAAGACCAAGGTTATCAAGAAGCCAGCTCACAAGAGAAAAACCACCGCTTCATCTGATCCAGCTATTGATGACGATGTGGGTAACCCGGACCTTGAGGTAGAACTTGACTCGCTTGGCTTATTTTTTACACGCCTTATTGATGATGATGCTTGTCAGGACGACGCTGAAGCCAGCAATGCGGAATTCGTTGAGGTAACTATTCTCTCTTCCGATTCAGAAATCTTGCCTTTGCCAAAATTTCGACAGGCAAACCGGAAAGTTAAATTTTCTCATCCTCTTGCTTATTTGGATCCTAAATTTTTTATGAAGACTCAGCAACATGAACCTCGCCGCACAACCCGGCATAGTGGCCAGGTAGTTACCTCCACCGGTTTACCAAACAGTCCGGTTCGAAAATGCCGCTCCGAGGTCTCTGACCTTTTTGTTGATTTACATCCTAAAGCGGGTTTCTTCCGTCAACCTCTTAACCCATCTGACTCCGATTATCAGGTTACTTCTCATTCATCTTCTGATGAATCGTCGGCCACTCAGCTGCCACCGTTAAAAACGGTTCTTGGGTAAGCTAAGCTGAACATATGCTTCCAGTACACTATGTAATGGCTTATGCTTTTCCTTGACTCTTTGATTTTCTTTCAGGGCCAAACCTAAACCGAGCAAGAAAGCCCGCCTGGATAAAGCGGCTGAAGAAGATGTAGCCCCAGAACATGACAAAACGCCAGATCTTGAAGCATTTGCTCCTGAAGATATTCCCAATGATCCTCCTTTACAAGACGATGCTATTCCCGAAGAGAGGCCTATTAATACTTCAGTCTTTGCTGACCCGCCTGTCAGCTCCGTCCGGATTGAGAAATCCCACAGTCCTGCTGACAAACCGATCACACTAACACAAACCGGCGAGTCCAAAGATGATGATGTTGTGATTACCGGTGTAGGCCGCTTTGAACCCGGGAATCCTGTCACCTTAACCAAGCATACCATAAAAGAGGATTTTTCCGCTCTGAATAAAGAAAAAATGGGATGTTGAACTGGAGACATATGATGCTCTGAGTGCCCAAGATCTTCATTCCGGCTATCTAAACCGGCTTTATACTAGCCGTGACTGTGAAGCTGGTCTGGTAAAAATGATGAGGGATAAATTTGAGGTAACTTACTTCTTTACTGACTGCCTTTGCATCAATCCTCCTAGCCCCCAAGGGTCGGTTTGTAGCCTTCGTCAAACCGGGGCTTGAATATGATCCTCAACACTTTTGAAATCCATTAATATAGCCCCCAAGGGCCGGTTTAACTTAGCAGAATTAGACCGGGGCTCCAACAGAAAACTACCCTTAGAACATAATTTGAGCAAATAGCCATTAGCCCCCAAGTGCCAAGTTGAATACCTGTATTGAGCTTGGGACTTTGCAATCTAGTAACTTTTGAAAACTGAAGGTTCATTAGCCCCCAAGTATTAGGCGTATAACTTTGTTATGTGGTTGATACTTCAATTTCTTGGACCGCTTGTTTAAAGCTAAATGCTGTCTGTATGCAGGCTGAGGTGAGAATCAAGGAGGACCGGATTGCTGATTTGCAGGAGGCCTTGAAAACTCAACAAGCTGAAACAGACAAGGCAAAGGAAGAATTAACCAGCGCCTTGAGCACCGCTGAACAGTTGAAGGAAGGCTTCAAGAAAGAGCGGGCTGACTGGGCCACTGAGAAGGCCGCTTTAACCAAAAGAGCGGAAAATGCTGAAGCTGCCCTTAAACCGGTGGCGGATGAACTGACGTCCGTAAAGCGGCAAATACACTCCATGACCGCTGCGATCTTTGGTAAGCTCCTTTTAACTTTTGTGATAATTTGAACCTGCTGCAGCGTAAATCCGGTTTGAAACTGTCCCTATATTTTTGTAGGCACACGCATCGGGCACTTGGGAAACGATGTGCGGAAGAAACTGAAGGCTGCCTACACCTTAGTGGAACAATTATATACCGGAGCCCAGCGGATCATCACCACAGCCTCTCATAACAACCCGGCACCTTCTTTAATCCAGGACACTCTTAACATGTTGTCGATGCTTCCGGCCCGGATGGAGGAGCTGAAGAAATCTGCTGCTCGAACCGGAGCTATTAACGCCTTGATCCGGGCAAAGGCATGGGTGCCAGATTTTGACCCTGTGGAAGCATCTCAAGGATATCCCAGCCTGAAGGAAGATGGCTCTGAATTCAACAAAGAGGATTTAAGGGCAATAAACTGTGCAGTGCGCCCTCTGGCTTGTCAGCTAGCTGAAGAGGCAGACTTGACGCATTATCAAGCACAATACAATGACCAGAACAAGCGAGTGCCTGCCCCAACTCTTGAAGCGGAGAATCTGATCCCTCCAATCCGTAAGCACACTTACGCTCCTGATATTGAACCATCTTCCCTGATACATGAAGAGGCTGTTTTCCAAGCTTTAATGGGAATCGACCGGACCACTGTTGATTTCCAGCCAATGGGTAGGGACAAAGAAGCTGAAGCGGATGATGACGAGGAGCAGGCCTAAACCGGGAGCCGGTTTGTGTAGCTGTCCTTGGAATCTTTCCAAAATAACAAATGATCTTTATTTGGGCACCGTGATGCCTTGTAATAGGATAGTTAATACTTCTATCTTCAATATGCCTTCGTGCATAAGTACTGAAGCTTTTTTTCGAAAAAACCTCCATTCATATTTCCTGCCATGTCTTGGCATGAAGCTGGTTTAGCCAAGCTTTGAAGCAGAGGTTTTATAAACCATTACCGTCAACAAGGGGGGAGAAAACAGCTCCCGTATAGACCGTACTGGGTCAATATAAACCCCCTTGTTACTCCATGATGTTAACAGGAAAAAATAAAAATAAACCGGGCATACTTCTCCGGATTAAAGGGGAATCAAATCCATAGGCTAAACCGGAAAAAGGAATCCAACAAAAAACTAAGAACAAACAAGCCATGAAAATACCATGGAAACCAAGGCAATGATAAAAACTGTTTGCAAAAATATGCTATATTGAGCTGATCAGATGGTATTACCATGGTCGGACAGGACCAAGCCCCCAATAGGAGTGACAATGATTCAAGTCAGCCAGGTCCCCAAATGATTCGTGGCATATATGCCAGATCAAGAGGCGTGGCAATGGTTCGGGTTCGACCAAGCCCCCAAGTGATTTTGTGGCCTTAGGCCGACCAAGAGGCGTGACTGGTTCAGACTTGACCATGTCCCCAAGTGATCTGGTGGCTGTCACCTGTCAAAAGGTGTCGCGTTGGTTCGGACACGACCAAGGCCCCCAGTGATGTATAAAAAGCAAATGTCAAGGGGTAAACCGGAGTCCGCTTTAAAAACAGAGCCACTCCATGTAACCACGCATGATAAGAAAGACAGAGATCCCGCTTTAGCTGAGGCTCCGGTTTTATTATATCAAAGATAATATATACACTGTCATCATATGTACATAGATAGAGCCGATGGCTCAAGTGTAGTAAGGCTGAAGATGAGCTATATTCCACGGCCTGTTAGTCTCCTCCTCTGATGTACGCGAGTCTTTATACTCTCGAATATCAATCAGATAGTACGACCCGTTGTGCAGATTCTTGCTGACCACGAAAGGTCCCTCCCAAGGTGGGGATAACTTGTGTATATCTGTTTGGTCTTGGATGAGCCGAAGCACCAAATCTCCTTCTTGAAAAGTTCTGGTTCTAACCCGGCGACTGTGATAGCGACGAAGATCTTGTTGGTAAATCACCGAACGGGAAGCTGCTATATCACGCTCCTCGTCCAATAGGTCCAAAGCGTCTTGCCGTGCTGTCTCATTGTCCGCTTCGACATATGCTGCCACCCGAGGCGAATCATGCCGGATATCACTTGGGAGAACTGCCTCTGCTCTGTAGACCATGAAAAATGGCATGTATCCCGTGGATCGGTTTGGCGTAGTATTGATACTCCATAGCACAGATGGTAGCTCTTCAACCCAACATCCTGGTGTTCTTTGCAATGGGACCATAAGCCGGGGTTTGATGCCTCGCAAGATCTCTTGATTAGCTCGTTCTGCCTGTCCATTGGACTGGGGGTGTGCCACTGACGACACGTCAAGCCGGATATGCTCTCGTTCACAGAACTCCTTCATAGCGCCCTTAGATAAATTGGTACCATTGTCAGTAATGATACTGTGTGGAAAGCCAAACCGGAAAATCACCTTTTTGATGAACTGCACCGCTGTTGCTGCATCACACTTGCTGACAGGCTCCGCTTCAACCCACTTGGTAAATTTGTCAACTGCCACCAAAAGGTGGGTTTTCTTATCCTTGGATCTTTTAAAAGGTCCGACCATATCCAGCCCCCAAGTTGCAAACGGCCACGTTATTGGGATCATCCTCAATTCTTGAGCCGGCACATGAGCACGCCTTGAAAATTTCTGACATCCATCACACCGTTTAACCAAGTCCTCCGCGTCAGCATGCGCTGTCAACCAGTAGAACCCATGACGAAACGCCTTTGCCACCAGAGACTTTGAACCGGCGTGGTGTCCACAATCCCCTTCATGGATTTCTCTTAAGATTTCACAGCCTTCCTCAGGAGAAACACAATGTTGAAACGGCCCTGATACACTGCGACGATGCAATTCACCATTGACAATCGTCATAGACTTGGATCGCCGGACTATTTGCCTGGCTAGAATCTCATCCTCTGGTAACTCCCCCCGGTTCATGTACATAAGATAAGGAACTATCCAATCCGGAATAGCATGCAATGCTGCCACCAATTGAGCCTCCGGATCAGGAATAGCCAAATCCGCTTCACCTGGGAGCTTGACTGACGGGTTGTGCAGCACGTCCAGAAAGATATTAGGCGGGACCGGTTTGCGCTGAGAGCCCAAACGGCTTAAAGCGTCCGCCGCTTCATTCTTCCGACGGTCCACATGATCCACTTGATAACCCTGGAAGCAACCCGCTATATTATCCACTTCCCAACGATATGACATCATGAGCGGGTCCCTAGAATCCCAAGTGCCAGACACCTGTTGAACCACGAGATCCGAGTCACCGAAGCACTTAACCCGGCTTAAATTCATCTCTTTAGCCATCCGAATACCATGGAGCAAGGCTTCATACTCAGCTGCATTATTAGTGCAAGGGAACATTAAGCGGAGAATATAACAAAACTTATCGCCTCGTGGGGAAGTTAACACGACTCCAGCCCCCGAGCCTTCCAGTTGCCTGGATCCATCAAAATGAATAGTCCAATATGTGTGATCCGGCTTCTCCTCTGGTGCTTGTAGCTCCGTCCAGTCATTGATGAAATCAACAAGTGCTTAAGACTTCACCGCCGTCCGAGGCACATACTTCAGTCCGTGTGGCCCAAGCTCTATAGCCCACTTGGCAATCCGGCCAGTCGCCTCCCGATTCTGTATGATATCACCCAAGGGAGCTGAACTGACCACTGTGATGGGGTGCCCTTGAAAATACTGCTTCAACTTCCGACTGGCCATGAAAACACCATAGACCAGCTTCTGCCAATGCGGATACCTTTGCTTGGATTCAATAAGCACCTCGCTGATATAATAAACCGGCCGCTGAACCGGATATTCCTTGCCTGCCTCCTTGCGTTCCACCACAATAGCCACGCTAACTGCCCGAGCATTGGCTGCTACGTATAATAATAGTGGCTCCTTGTCGACCGGAGCTGCAAGAACAGGCGGATTGGCTAACTGCCGCTTCAAGTCCTCAAATGCTTCATCAGCAGCCGGACTCCAAATAAAATGGTCTGTCTTCCTCAGCATTTGGTACAAAGGAATGGCCTTCTCTCCGAGGCGGCTGATAAACCGGCTTAGCGCGGCGATTCAGCCCGCCAAACGCTGAACATCATTGATGCACTTCGGTTTAGCCAGGGAGGTGATAGCTGTAATCTTCTCCGGATTAGCCTCAATTCCTCTATTAGACACCGGGAAAACCAGTAACTTGCCTGCTGGAACACCAAAGACACACTTGGCCGGATTAAGCATCATCTTGTAAACCCGCAAGTTGTCAAAGGTTTCCTTTAAGTCATCCACCAGCGTCTCCTTCTGCCTTGACTTTACTACAATATCATCCACATAGGCGTGCACATTGCGGCCGATCTGTTTATGCAGGAAATTCTGTACACACCGTTGATAGGTGGCTTGGGCACTCTTGAGTCCGAAGGGCATAGATACATAGCAGAAGGCTCCAAAGGGAGTAATAAACGTTGTTTTCTCCTGGTCCTTAACTGCCATTTTGATCTGATGATATCCAGAGTATGCATCCAAAAAACTCAAACGCTCACAACCCGCCGTGGCATCAATGATCTGTTCAATGCGGGGGAGGGCAAAAGGATCCGCTGGACAGGCCCTGTTAAGATCGATGTAATCCACACACATACGCCAAGTGCCATTTTTCTTAAGAACCAGCACCGGATTAGCAAGCCACTCTGGATGGAACACCTCAATGATAAAGCCAGCTGCCAAAAGCCTGGCCACTTCCTCTCCAATGGCCTTTCGCCTTTCTCCGTTAAACCGGCGGAGGAATTGTTTCACCGGTTTATACCTAGGATCCGCATTAAGAGTGTGCTCAGCGAGTTCCCTCGGTACACCTGGCATGTCGGATGGTTTCCATGTGAAGATGTCCCGATTCTCACGGATGAACTCGACGAGCGCGCTTTCCTATTTGGGATCCAAATTAGCACTGACAGTGAACTGCTTAGATGAATCGCCGGGCACGAAGTTAACAAGCTTGGTCTCAGCTGCCGATTTGAACTTCAGATCTGAATCATGCTCTGTAGTCGGCTTCTTCAAAGGAGTCATATCCGCCGAATCAACATTGTCCTTATAGTACTTCAACTCCTCCGTGGCACAGACCGACTCTGCATAAGCCGCATCACCTTCCTCACATTCCAAAGCGACCCTACAGCTCCCATGAACCGTTATTGTCCCCTTGTAACCCGGCATCTTGAGCTGCAAGTAGATATAACAAGGCCGCGCCATGAACTTGGCGTAAGCCGGCCGGCCAAACAAGGCATGATATGGGCTCCGGATCTTCACCACCTCAAATGTTAGTTTTTCTGACCGGGAGTCGTGCTCATCCCCAAAAGCCACGTCCAGGGCTATCTTACCAACAGGATATGCAGATTTGCCAGGCACCACACCATGGAACACCGTATTAGACGGTCTGAGATCTTTGTCTGTTAAACCCATGCGGCGGAATGTCTCATAGTACAGTATGTTAATACTGCTTCCTCCATCCATGAGTACCTTGGTGAATTTATAACCCCCCACCTGAGGGTCTACCACTAATGCTAGCTGGCCCGGATTATCAACCCGGGGCGGGTGATCCTCTCTGCTCCACACGATAGGCTGCTCCGACCAGCGCAAGTAACGTGGTAAGGCCGGTTCAACAAAATTCACCGCTCGCTTGTGGAGTTTTCCGTCGCGTTTATCCAAGCTAGTTGTGAAAACATGATATTGCCCATTGTTCAACTGTTTTGGCTGGCTATGATAACCTGACTGCTGCTGCTGCTGCTGCTGGCCGTTCTGATTATTCTGGTGATTGTGACCGCCCTGATTGCGACCTGAACCGGAAGCTCCATCGTGATCTGGCCCATGAAAACCGGATCCTGAACTGCCACCTGACCCGTGATCATACCGGAAGGCATTAGATTTTTTAAACTCCTGCATGATATAACAATCCTTCCAAAGATGGTTAGCCGGCGCCTCCTTGGTCCCGTGCTTCGGGCAAGGCTGATTCAGCAAATAACTCAAGCGGCTTGCGTTAGGATTGGGAGCCCCATTACGATTTGCCGCTTTACCTCTGCGCCGCTGCCCCCTGTCCTGTGCATTAGTGTTGGCCACAAAGTCCATGCTGCCATCCGCCTTGCGCTTGCCTCCGTTTCCATGACCCGCCGGTTTGTACTGCTGCTGTTTGGAGTTGCTATTCTTCCTTCCCTTCCCTGCTTCATCATCATCAGTCTCGGGATCCTTGGTACTGTCCGAATCAGCATACTTCACCAGAGCGGCCATGAGGGTTCCCATGTCATTACAGAACCGCTTCATGCGTCCCAATTTCAATTTTAAAGGCTCAAACCGGCAGTTGCCTTCCAGGGTTAAGATCGCAGAGTCAGCATTAATCCTGTCGGACGAGTGCAAAATTTCTGAAACGCGGCGCACCCAATGGGTCGTTGATTCTCCTTCCCCCTGGACACAAGCCGCAAAATTTCCGAAACGCGGCGCACCCAATGGGACGTATCCTTGAAATTCTGGATAAACCAGGCCCGCAACTGGGCCCATGAGCCGACAGAATTGGGCGGTAGGCTCTTCAACCAGGTACGAGCCGTGCCTTCAAGCATCATGGTGAAGTATTTTGCACACGCAGTCTCATCCACGTCTAACATCTCCATGGCCATCTCATAACTCTCTATCCACGCTTCAGGGGATAAATCAGCGGTGTAATTCGGCACCTTGCGTGGACCCTTGAAATCTTTGGGCAGGCGCACATTGCGTAAAGCGGGGATTAAACAAGGCACTCCCAAGGCGGATGCGACTCCTGGCCCGGCGAAGGTGGTAGGGCGAACCGGCGTAAGTTGACCCGCATCATCCTGTGCTGCTAACTCGGCCTCCCTCCGTGCCCGGGCCCGGTCCACCACATCCTGAGCATCGCGAACACCGCCTGCCAGGTTATTGCCACGGCCCGCTTCACGGCCTCGCGTATTGCTCGATATGGCCGGTTCATCCAAGCGCCTGCTATAGCTCCGGCTTGGACGGGGCGTAGAGTGAATCCGATCACGGCTGTATGAATATGCTTCCTGCTGAATTAGCGTGGTCCGGAGAAGCTCCTTAACCCAGCGCGTCTCTATCGCTTGCGGAGAGTCCCCTTCAACTGGGATAGCCTCTAATCGCGCGGCAGCTGCAACAAGGTTGTCCATAGGATTAGAATAATGACCTAGGGGCGTCTGGACCGGCGGAAGAATCACAATGTTCTGCTGAGGAGGTTCCATCAGGCGAGGTTGGACCGTCCCCCCCCCCCCGGTCCTGGTGCCTCAATTTAGTTTGTCTCCAGGTGCTGCGGTGGATTACTGGGTCCAGCTCCTGGAGTGTGAAAGAGATTCTGGGGATCAAACCCTAACGGCAGGCGTGATCTGTGCTTCTGCTTTAAGACCTCCTGTGATGCGTTCTGGTCAAGCATGAGCTTATAGGCCTGGGCGTCCAAAGCGGCCCGCTCTGCGGCCATCCTGTCTTTTTCTGCTGCCAGATCCGCTTTGGCTTGCACGATCTGCTCTCTCACCTTTGCAATTTCTGCATTATGGGCCTCCTGATCCGCCGGATTGTCCTCTGCCATAAGCGCGGCTAGTGCATCAAACAGATCAGATAGAACTTGAACCGGCGGGCGCACAAGGCCTCCTGCCCCTGCTCCTGCTGCCACTGCTGATCCGGAGAGCATCGCTGCGGCGGTCGGAGAGTGATTCGCCGCCTGTGTGCCAGCCATGAATATTCCAACCCGGTTGACCTGGCCTGGGGGGTCTGGAATACTGTCGCCATCGGAACAGCCCCTAACCTGGTCGTCTTGTAACTGGTATAGTGATTCGGTCTCTCCGGTCGAGGACTCGTCGCCGGAATAGACGACGGTCTCGCTACCGTGTTCTGACTCGTCCTCACGCCCTCCTCCGTGGATGACTCCAACGAAGGCACGCTTCACGGCCGGTTTAGCCTGGGTAGATCTCGCACGCTGAGCCGTCTCGACGAGGTCGATGCAGATGTCCGGCTCAGGCCCCGGCTCACCGATCTTGCCGATGAAAACGTGTATGCCACCAAAGGGGACCCGGTACCCGTACTCAATTGAATCGGCCTCGGGACCCCATCCTGCGTCGTCGATGTAGATCTTGCCATGACGACTCTTGGTCATCTGGCCCACAGCATAGCCTTCGAGTCCTTTGAGCTTGCCCTCCAGGATCGTCAAACCATCGTGCGATGGCCCCACGGTGGGCGCCAACTGTCGTGGATTTGTCACGGTAGATGTCCTAGCGAAAGGACTTAGTCATGGAGCCATCGCTACGAGTTTACTTGAAGGGGTTAAAGTGGACACAAAGACACGAGGGTTTTATACTAGTTCAGCCCCTTCGATGAAGGTAAAAGCCTACGTCTAGTTGCGATGGAATTGATGTGGTCTCGATCGCTAGGGAGCAAACAAGCTTCGCCTAGACTCGAGTTGTCGTTCTCCCCCTGAACCGCCACCGGGTCGTCCCCTTATATACACGGGTGACGCCCGTCGGTCCATAGAGTCCTAACCGGTCCATACTCGTATCCCGGTTGGTATCTCTCTGTTCCTAACTTACAATACAAGTTACACATCAGGCCGATTTACGGCTACAGGTTCTAAACCGGCTACAGGCCTTGGGCCTTCATCTGTTCATACCACTAATGAAGTTATCCCGGCCCAAGCAGGCCGGTTCACGCCTAGTGGTAATATCCCCAACACCACACGTAGTAGTACTTAGTGGTATGAACGATACAATGTGCGACCTGGAGAGAAAGACACGTCTAGTTGGAAGGTCTCGGGGCATACATGTAAACAAATATAAAAGTTAATGTGTGCCTCCAACTAATATAGTAGTAGTAGAGTACTTAGGCACGTACTCGATAACATCACCATGCATTGCACATACAACATTTAGTGGTAGTACGTAGTAAGAGACAAATGTCGCCCAAGAGTTCCCTTCTCGACCTACTTTTGGGTGTTTGGCAGAGTGTATGGAGGGTGCATGAGTCCACACTAGTTTAGCACAAATACACTAGAAGCATGCATGAAGAGAGCATGCATGAAGAGGGGTGTTGAGTTGAGCATGCATGAAGAGGGAACAACTATGCTGAGATGAGAACGCAACCAAACATTATGCCATGCATGTTCATACCATTTGTTCCTTTCTACTTCACTTACTGCGCTACATTACTCAGGTTCGTACGTCCACTCTTGGGTACATGTCCGTCTCGTAGTTCCAGTGTCACGTGTTCTTCATATAGATGGAACGATCGTTGCATAACACGTGTGCCTTGATGCTAGATGTCTCGCGTGTTGGCAAAAGGATGAACAAAGCTCACGTAAAAAAATAGAGTGGAAGAACATAGATTCCGGACGACCGAGAAGGAGCAAGGAACCTCGTTGTGGAGCATCTGCACTCATAATATTTAATATTATTCAGCGATATGAAATTAACCAATCATCTCCACAGTGGACTGGAAGAGTACGAAACACGACAGCCCAGTGTAGTTACATCATACTAGTACATGGCTAACCCACGCTATCACCATATTTCATGGCTTCCGTGCGACATCTATCTCTAGTAATCCAGCAGCCTGTATCGCTTCTCCCTCCTCGTCTCTATCAAAGTGCGGCGGGCTGGCGTTTCTGCCGTCTATTGAGGTCGGTTAACTATCACATGTTAGCGACATGCCAAGAGCATTCTAAAAAAATTCCTTTGACGTTCCATTTTCAAAAAGAAAAAAAATCCTTTCACGTACGAATTTGCCTGTATGCTTTGAGCAACTTGCATGTCCTATACTGCTCTTGTTTGATACTCTAACTTAGCTAGAGGTTAGACTGGGCGGAGCCAGGATTTAGACATAGGGGGGCCAAACGGTGATGAAGCCAAAAAATATTTTGTGCCTCACATAGTACCCAATATTTTATATTTAAGTGACACACATTTAACTTTGCCTAGGCACACAATTTTTGTTTGCAGCTGGAGCGTGTGCAGGTATGGGTAATATTGGTCAATAATTCCAAATATGCGCCATGAAGACGAAGTTTGATACTCTGAAATATGACATGAAATGCCATGCTACAAAACATTTTCATATGAATATTTAAGATATACTGAACAAAAATAATCATGTATTATCAAATGGTTGGCTTTTAGTTTGCATTTATATAGGTTTGAATGGAAAATCATTACTGGCTGTATTGGGAAATTTTATTGCTTGATTAGCAAAAAATGATCAACGTCATATACCCTAGTGCAGCAACCCATCACAAATCACACAGCCAAAATAACTAAAATCTGATGTAGAAATTCAACATGATACAAGATGAGAATTGAGAGAGATTAGTAGATGATGTGATGTGTTAACCTTGGCTAGTTCGATGGCTACAGCCTGAAGAATTGATGAGTGAAGTAGCCTGCGTCCCCGTATGAATTAGTAGATTTAAGAAGGAAGACCGGAGGCAAGGAGATTAAGGACACGGCAAAGGCATAGGATGGCAGCGGCGCATCCCATGCACGAGCTAATCACGGAGATAATGCCTAGGGCCAGGAGATTTAGCGGAGGCCAGCTCGGCATGGACTTAAAAAATGACGAATTAGTGGGCTTGTACGTGGGCCTTCTTATTTTCTCAAGAGTCCACGCAATTAGCTGCTGCATGTTGCAAAATCTGGACTAATTAATGGGCTTGTACGCCGGGGAAGCAGGCCATTCTACCGCTAATAGGGGGGCCAAGTACGTTGTATGTTAACGCTAATGATCGCTGCCTACGGTGCACGCTCGATCGTTAGGGGGGCCAGGCCCCTGCTCGCCCCCCCTTAGCTCCGCCACTGCTCATGACTAACCCTGAACTAACTGTAGCCAAATAGGTTTTTGGGTGACAGGGTTAGATTGACAATAAATGCACTTCATGGAGAGAGAAAAGTGATTTTTCAGTGGTCCCAATGAGAACTATCTCCAGTTAGCACTTCTTGGGTGGGATAGTTTTTTTTGGTGGGTTCGGTGCAACTTGCTCCAATTTAAACCCTCATGCTTGGATACTTTAGGGCTATTTGAGCACCAACTAGCTCAAACTAACTCTAACCCATGGATCCAAACAGGGCCTATGGCTAGTCTCGACGCGGAGCAGTCGCGTGCACCGGGAAGTGGCGCTCTCTCGGCCGTCGCGCCACTTCAAAGCCGGCGCCAGTGAGAGGTTGCCTCCGCTCTGGCCGGGCATTAATGCGGCACTGACGCTCTAGGGCGACGCTGACCGTTTCACGTGGGAAGCGCGCGCTGGCAAGGGTGTATAGGTTTTGAACCATTTTAGGTGTAGTAGTAATGGTAGTTTGCAAAACTACTCAATTATTGCACTCAGTTTCCTAAGAAATTATGGTAAAAAACGTTACTCCACAGCCCGCTTCCCTTCTCCTTCCTGCTCGTGATTTACGTGGCCCTGTTAACGTGGTTGTGTCAAAAAAATGTCACTTCCTGCTCGTGATTTGCGTTATATAATTACAAGCAAGATTCTCTAGCATTGCACGGAACATCAATATGCATTTTTTACAGAACATCTGTTGTGATTGACCCATGCAGGAGTAATCCCATGTGTAAAAACTAATGATATCTCGAGAATTTTATCGGAAAACTAGTATCTCGAGAATGTCATCGAAAAAATGAAAGATGAGAGATAAGGCGAGGAGGAGTGGAGCGTGGTGGTGACTGGTGGTCGGAATGGGCGGAGGCATGGGGATGGACGGCGCCGGCAGGCGGCAGTGGCCACCATGCATGCTAGATTGTTCCAGACTTATTCCTTTTTTAATTGCTGAGCAATGAGGTTGCGGGAGATAATTGTGTGGAGAGAGGTGCGGGTATCTTTTGTAAAATTATCATAGTTTGCTTCTTATTCGTCAGATATAGATCATACGGTCTGTATTACAAGATGGCAGGCACACCATCATCGCCAACTCGTTTTTTTATAAGGGTACAGATGATAAGTTTGCTGACTGCTAAAGTAAAGTGGAATTTGTCCATGTTATGCAAGTAAATAAAGGTGATTGTTTATCATACGGGTAAGGTTGGATGAAGGGTGGTAGGAACAAATGCTCCGCCTAGAGCATGTGTGTGTGAGATGAAGTCTTAGTGTGTGTGTGGCGTGTGTGTGTGTGTGTGTCGCGGGGTCCCCTGTGGTGGATGTAATTTAAGTGTGCATGGCTTCATCATAGAGAGGTGATGTGTATGGCAGAGGCCACCGACGATGGGGTGCGAGAGAGAAAATGCCCGTAGGGAGGGAAGAGAAGGTGCGTGCGCGTGAGAGGAGTCGACATCGAGAGAACGTGTTTGTTCGAGAGGCACCAAGGAAGACTACTACGATGGTGCATCTAGGCGGGAATTAAACA